>NW_026571299.1:10013379-10229816 GCF_026225935.1 Boleophthalmus pectinirostris
TGACTGATTTTGAATTTACAGGGTCGTCTTTTATGTGAGAAACGGAGGATGGGCTTCATCTGGAGATAAGAAAACCCAGTATCTAAAGTTTCACTTGTGAGAAAATGAAATGAAGGAGTCAGAAAGCTGTCTAGTAATGGTAGACTAATGAAAAGTTTGTTATTTAAAGGTGCATTGTGTAGCTTTTCCAGTGGAGGTTCTGTTAACTGATTTTCTCCATGGAGATGTTACTGAATCCGTGTATCATTTGTTCATTCGTTTTTCAAATAAAACAAAAATCTGAAAATGAAAAATCAACTGTTTTCTTCATTATTTGTCTCCAAACCAAAATGGAAAAAAAAGGATAATGATTCGGGGTTTTCGATTTTGTGTTTAAATGAATAATGGAAAAAACAGATAATTCCCGCTGACATGGAGATGCTGGACTTTTGCGCCGCATACAGACTGAACCAGGACTGAACCAGGTCCGGGACCAGACCGGAATCAGACTGGGACTGAGACCAGGACTTAGACCAGGACATAGACCAGGACCGGACCAGGACCTAGACCGGGACTGAGACCAAGACTGAGGCCGGGACCAGACCAGGACTGGACCAGGACCAGACCAGGACCTAGACCAGGACTTAGACTGGGACCAGACCAGGATTGGACCAGAACATAGACCGGGACCAGACCAGGACCAGACCAGGACTGAGATCAGGACTGAGACCAGGACATAGACTGGGACCAGACCAGGACCGGACCAGGACTGAGACCAGGACTGAGACCAGGACTGAGGCTGGGACCAGACCAGGACCAGACCAGGACTGAGACCAGGACTTAGACCGGGACCAGATCAGGACCGGACCAGGACTGAGACCAGGACTGAGAACAGGACATAGACTGGGACCAGACCAGGACTGGACCAGGACTAAAACTAGGACTGAGGCCGAGACCAGACCTGGACTGAGACCGGGACTGAGACCAGGGCTGAGACCAGGACTGAGACCAGGACTGAGACCAGGACTGAGGTCGGGACCAGACCAGGACTGAGGCTGGGACCAGACCAGGACTGAGACCAGGGCTGAGACCAGGACTGAGACCAGGACTGAGACCAGGACTGAGACCAGGACATAGACTGGGACCAGACCAGGACTGGACCATGATTGAAACTGTGATTGAGACTAGGACTGGAACCAGACTGAGACTAGGACTGACAACAGTTTAATCCTGCTTTAGTCCTGTTTTAGTCCTGGTTTAGTCCTGGTTTAGTCTTAGTTCAATCTGTATGCGGCACAAAAGTCCAGCATCATATTTTAAGTCATGGAAACCGTTACCATTATCCATTTTTTCTATTATTCATTTAAACACAAAATCGAAAACTGAAAAAACAAATTATTATCCGTTTTCGATTTTGGTTTTGGAGACAAATAACGAAGAAAACAGTTGTTTTTTCGTTTTCTTATTTTTGGTTTTATATTGAAAAACAAATGAACGAATGATACATGGATTTTATTGCTTTGCCAGGAATGTTTCACAGTTTGGCGTTAAACCTTTCTATCGTCATGGAAACCAAACTGAACCAAGTTACAGGTCAGATCTGTGAAGGCGGCCCCGCTCACAGTCAGAATGCATGTTTTTTTTTAGTTATTTTTGAGCTATAAAACCACCTGTAATTGAATAAATGTAAGGAAGGGATGTTTAATGTCTCATTGTGGAACATTCCAGGCAAAGCAAGAAATAGAAAAAAAGCAGGTGATGGTCCCCAAACCAAAAAGATGCACAATGTATCTATAATAAGTGTCTATATATTGGATAACATTTTAAAGAACTCTGATAATTTTTTCCAGTTTTTTTCTATATGGGTCTCCATGGAGAAAATTTGATGGATTTGACGGATCCTTCACCAGAAAAGGTACACAATGCACCTTTAACTAGGTTAAAGCTTAATAAAGAAAGATTAATACAGTTTTTAAACTTTATTATTTTTCACAAACATATTTTATAGAATATTTGAGCAGCCTCCAGGATATTTGACTTGTTATATTCTATTGCTTATTGTCGTTTTATCACTTAGGCCTATACAAACAGATAGAACATTATTATTGTGTTAAAGGTTGTATAGAGGATTTTCCAAGGAACGAGAAATCCAGCGACTGTTTGTCCTTTTTCAAATGTTGCGCATGCGTGAAACCACCCCCCCTCCCCTACAGCTCCTACGTAGAAACGCCTCCTCCCTCCTCCTCCTTACGCCAGAAACAGGTTTGTTTACAGTCGGTGCGCTGCACATGACTTGTAAACAACTAACTACAGTGTTGGTTAGGCAAGGCGGAGAAGTGAGGAGCGGGGGGAGCGGGTGCGCGGACATTTCGTTCGCGGACGAGAAGTGAGGAGCAGGGAGAAGAGCGGAGAGGGGAGAGAGGAGAGAGGAGAGAGAGGAGAGGAGAGGAGAGGGGAGCGGAGATTCCGTGCCCGGAGAAGTGAGGAGCAGGGGGAAGAGCGGAGAGGGGAGAGAGAGGAGAGGAGAGGAGAGAGGAGAGGAGAGGGGAGCGGAGATTCCGTGCCCGGAGAAGTGAGGAGCAGGGGGAAGAGCGGAACGGGCAGCGGGGACAGGAGCAGGAAAGGGGTGCAGAGAAGGTTGTGCGGAGATTCAGTGCGAATGAACTAGCGACAACACGCAGCAGCAAGCGGACTCTTTCTTTGCCTTGAAAATTACGTTTTCAGACATAGGATATCGCTTTCGTGTCCTGAAAAACGTTTGACTAGCTCTTGGAAATAAAGTAAGTTTTCATAATAAGCAGAAGTGACCTGTCCAGGAGTAATTTGGCGACCAGTGGTTCAGTCTTTAGACCCTGCGTCTGCTTCAGTCGCGCCATCGCTGGAATGAATCTACAAGAATCACCTTAGTTTGGCTTCGCCGCTTTTCCCCTTGTCTTCTTCTTTCAGTGACCTCAAAAACTGACTTTCTTTTGCGGCTAACTGCTCCTGGATTCTTGTCGCCATTGCAACAAACTTTGTGCGAACTGCGAGGAAGATATAGGTCAAAAAAAGCCGCTAAGAACTGTTGCGTTGGTGGAGTAAACAGCGTCTGTGCGTCTTGCGTCTGTGGACTGCGTGACAGTCGTACGTAAACCACGTACCGGCGGCGCGCAGGCAAGTCAGTTACGCTAGAAACGTAGGGAGATTGATTGACAGCCTGTCAGCTCACAGATAACGAGGCAGTGTTGTTATCTATTGGCAAATGTTTAGCCCCACCACGTCCAGAGTTGAATTTTTATTCTCTTTTTTTTGGTCATCATAATTACAAGGCTACTGCACCTCTATAATCTATCATTGACAACTTGAAACAAAAAAAATCCTCCATACAACCTTTAAAGCTAATATTGTTTAATAATAGTTAAAAAAATTTATTAATAATTGTGTCGCCTTCCAAGTTACATCTTCAATACATATTTTTTGGGTAAATAAATTGTAAGTGACCATTTAAAGTATGAGTTATTCTGTTTTAGATTATGCAAATGTTGAACTGACCTGTGAGAAGATCCAGAAGTGACTGATTTTGAATTTACAGGGTCGTCTTTTATGTGAGAAACGGAGGATGGGCTTCATCTGGAGATAAGAAAACCCAGTATCTAAAGTTTCACTTGTGAGAAAATGAAATGAAGGAGTCAGAAAGCTGTCTAGTAATGGTAGACTAATGAAAAGTTTGTTATTTAAAGGTGCATTGTGTAGCTTTTCCAGTGGAGGTTCTGTTAACTGATTTTCTCCGTGTATCATTCGTTCATTCGTTTTTCAAATAAAACAAAAATCTGAAAATGAAAAATCAACTTCATTATTTGTCTCCAAAACCAAAATGAAAAAAAAAAAGGATAATGATTCGGGTTTTTTTCCGTTTTCGATTTTGTGTTTAAATGAATAATGGAAAAAACAGATAATTCCCGCTGACATGGAGATGCTGGACTTTTGCGCCGCATACAGACTGAACCAGGACTGAACCAGGTCCGGGACCAGACCGGAATCACACTGGGACTGAGACCAGGACTTAGACCAGGACATAGACCAGGACCAGACCAGGACCTAGACCGGGACTGAGACTGGGACCAGACCTGGACTGAGACCAAGACTGAGGGACCAGGACCTAGACCAGGACCAGACCAGGACTGGACCAGAACAAGACCAGACCAGACCAGGACCAGACCAGGACTGAGATTAGGACTGAGACCAGGACTGAGACCAGGACATAGACTGGGACCAGTCCAGGGCTGAGACCAGGACTGAGACCAGGACAGACAGGACCAGGACTGAGACTAGGAGAGACCAGACCAGGACTGGACCATGATTGAAACTGTGATTGAGACTAGGACTGAGACCAGGACTGAGACTGGAACCAGACTGAGACTAGGACTGAAAACAGTTTAGTCCTGCTTTAGTCCTGTTTTAGTCCTGGTTTAGTCCTGGTTTAGTCCTAGTTCAATCTGTATGCGGCACAAAAGTCCAGCATCATATTTTAAGTCACGGAAACCGTTACCATTATCCATTTTTTCTATTATTCATTTAAACACAAAATCACAAAAGCTCAGCTCGTTTAGCTTCTTTCGGGCTAAAGGACGCGACTCAGTGGAATATGAGGATGTGCTGCTGATGGTTTTGTCTGTTAATGGTGGAAAAGGTTCGTGGTGCTTGAAGCTTTTCACTGGCACCAACTTTTGGCGTTCACGGCGATAGTGAGGAGTGAATGAGACACGAGCGAACAAAATCAGGGAGGCGAGGGCGCGCGGAGGCGAAGAGAGAGAAGGTAAACAAGCGAAGCAGCAAAATCAAAATTGAATATAAGCATGATATCGATATACGTATACGATATGTCAGAATTTATATCGAGTTTAAAAACTAGCTCGATATATTTAAAATATCGATATATTGCCCACCCCTAACCTTACATGTATTCCAGGTAGTTTCAGGTCAAAAATACCTAGAAAAACAGCCAGTCCCCTATCCACAGATCTGGCCTGTAACTTGATCTGGTTGGTCTCCATGAAGATAAAAAGGTTTAATGCCATACTGTAAAACAGTATGGCATTAAAGACAAAGCATTGACATCTCCATAGAGAAAAGTATTTGACGGACCCTCCACCAGAAAAGTTGAACAATGCATCTTCAATATGCATTTTTACAGACTAAAACATGATGGTACTGAGGATGCACTGGGGCATATAATCAGAGGTGTGTCCTGGCTTCATTGGGTGTTTCAGGTCTTGCAACATCAGACACCATCGCCAAGGGGACCCAGCTTGTGTCCCAGTAGCTGTTGTCCACGGATCTCCCATCTCAAGGTTACCTGTCCAGTCAGAACCACGCGCTTTGAAAAAACTTTACAACGACGAGTGGATCTAGAGCAGGGGTGTCAAACTCATTTTGCCGGATCAGAAAACTCGTCATATAAATCCAAAAAAATAACAATAAGTTCAAATATTTGTGCAGAGAAACACAAATCTATTACAGAAATCTTTTTTAATTGATGAACTCTTCCTTTTACAAAATATTATAATATGATGAACAACCTGAAACTTCAAGAAAAATACAATTTCAACACAATGTTTTAACATGAACTTGTATGCAAATAGGAATGTCCATTTTTCTTGTAAAATCCTGCACTCGGCTCCACTTTTCTCATTTTTGTCATTTTTCTGATGAGGGTGTCACGGTCAACAGTCAAAACGATCGTCCTTTAAGAGCGTTTGGAAAGAGCCAAGTCTTCATTTGTGCGGCTGTGGTGGGAGGGGCCACGCACAGAGACGCTGCTGTGATAAACACCTCCGAAAATTAACAATATTTTAATAGAAAATATAATTAAAATATTTTAGTAGAAAATCAGCCGAGGGCCAGATTAAAAGTCTTGGAGGGCCGGATCCAGCCCCTGGGCCGTATGTTTGACACCCCTGGTTTAGACGATATTTTAATAGAAAATATAATTAAATAAAATCAGCCAAAGGGCCAGATTAAAGATCTGGCCCCCGGGCTGTATGTTTGACACCTGTGATCTAGAGCCATGTTCTGTCTCCCTGATTTCAGAAGACGTGATTGACAGGAGGATTAACCAGACAGACAGACAGATGTATTCCCCGTTTGTGTCTAAAACAAACATGGCTGCTTACAAATGAAAATGGAGACAAATCTACGTACATCTACTGAGAGACAGTACAGATTTTTACAGAATCAACAACTCAAGCGCCAAACTAATAGCTGTTTCAGGTAAAAGAAGTGGTATATTTTCTTCTGAATATTACAGGGACAATGCACATAAAAACATAAAAAATTTAAAACATAAAAACATTGAGCTACACAAGGAAGTCATATGCTTGTGCTAGGTTAGAGCAAAACTGCTCATTGCCACCTTCAGTCCGTGGACAGGTTGATGTTATAAATGGCGCACATGCCAATAAAACACAATACAATGTTTACTGATGACGTCTCAAGTTTGGACAGAGGTGTTTCACCCTCTATGGTGGGGCCAAAATTAAAAATTGGGACTAAGTCGTAGGCCAAACTAAATATTTATTGATAAAGTTCAACAACATCTGCATGTTTCCTCTTTTGAGATATGTAATGTTAAACCTTTTCTTATTAAAATAAATGCTATAATAGTTTTGCTTAAATATTGAATCCAGAACAAGCATAATATAAAATAATAACAACATTTTAAATAAATAACGTCTCTACAGCCTATCTGTAACCGGCGGGGAAGCTCTAAGGCTACGTTCAGACTGCAGGGCTTAACGCTCAATTCCGATTTTTTTGTGAAATCCGATGTTTTTGCGAGATCGTTCATATTTCCAATTAAATGTGACTTGTATGTGACTCCAGTGTGAACAGTAAACGGCCCGAAAGTGTCCCGCATGTGCACTGGAGACACGATGACATCAACCGCAGCGAGCGTGCTCTGTGTTTACGGAAGTTGTCCAAACATGGAGGCAGCATTGAGCACCTGGAGATTTTAAAGTTCCTCTCGTACCGGAGCCAGAACATGAACAACTTACTTGTTTTAAGGAGGAGATTGAGAAGGAGAAGGACGAGGTTTTTGGCCGTGGTGTTTTGTGGGACAGCGGCAGCGACGTCCGTTGAAAGGAACATGTGGATGCGGAGACGTAGCCAAGAGTGGTGATGTGCTTCACTTCAGTGACACGGAGTTCATTAACAATTTTCGCCGACTTCAGCGCAGAATAGTGACGTTTGTGGCTTGTTGATAACGTGTAGGTCGAATGAATGCGCTTTGGCCGTTCACACTGAAGTCGCATGTCAAAAGATTGGATATGTATCGGTTTCAGGACCACATATTGAAGTGTCCTGGGTCGCGTTTGAAAAACTTGGATCTGTGTCGTTCAGACTGTCATTAGAGATCAGATACAGGTCACATAGAGGCCAAAAAATCGGATTTGGGTCACTTCAGGCTGCAGTCTGAACACAGCCTAATACATATTTGCCAAATATAATTATATCGAGGGCCAAATTTGGCCCCTGGGCCTGAGTCTGACATGTCTGCTCTGTGGTCTAGTTTCAGTGCCTTCTAGATTCAGACAGAATGTAAAAGGGACTGGCTGCTCAGGTAAATCTCAAGGCTCTTTCTGCTGCTTCTGTCTTTTTCAGTGACCCAAGACACTTGCCCGAGGTCACAAAGCCCCCGGTGTGTTCACTGGTGTATGAGGGTGTGTGAATGATCCCCCATTCACACAAACACAAAATAAAACTTCAAGATACCCAAAACGCTTTACAGTGCAATATTCATCTCTCTCCGTAATCAGTGGTGGTAAGATACTACTGTAGCCACAGCTGCCCTGGGACAGAATGACTCCATGGATGATTTTTCCCAGTGGTTTTCTATCCAAGTACAAACCAGGACCTGCTTAGTTTCTGAGAACTTCTGAGATCCGGCTTTGAGTCAGTATGGCCACCCTAGATATCTAAACCTTATCTAGGGTGTTGACCACAATACTTCCCCTCACCCTCTGTACTTTTGGTTTCAAAATGACTGTTCTGGTCTCTGGATGAATCAGCATGAATTTATCAGGGTACTGGCCCAGCTCCTTAAATCTAGGAGACGGGCTTAAATTTGAGAAAGCTGCAGTATGTAACTTTCTGCAGGTGGCACGTGCATAATCAAGTTAAAACAGAACAATATTTTCATTAGGCCCTCCTCCAGTCTAAATAAGAATCAGGTTTGTGGAGATGCAAACCCACTCAGATTAAGGAAGCAAGTTTTTACAGAGTGCAGGTACATGTGTAAAAACCTCAGAACATTGTTTGTACTTATTATTTGAGTTAATATAGTTTGAGTATAGTTGCCTTTGTAATGCCCCAAAGGCAAATCTGTATCAAACATAACATTAATATTGATCTTTAAGGACGTAACACTGGCGTTCGTGGTCTTCATCAGGCCACGTATGTTGTATGATATTGGCGTGATGATTTTGATGTAGCGTGTTGTGTAATAATCCATAAACAGGTGGGGACTCTGTGCGACTTTACCTCCAGCTGCTGCTCCATCTGTCCCCGCTCCTCCGAGACGACACTCGCGTCACACACACAGTCTTTGACAGGCCAAACATGTACTACCACTCATCATCAGTGTACGCCTATGGGCCTGATATACCGTTGATTTCCTCTGAGAAGACGTGTTATTTAATTGGACGTCTTTGTTGACTGTGGAGGAGGTGGAGAAATGTCTGCAGCACAAACAGTAGCGAGCCTGGATATTTGCCTAATTTTGATTTAAAGGGGAATGTGTTATGTTATTTTCTGATCCATGTTATGTTTCCTCACAAAAAAAAAAAAAAAAAACAGACCTGGAGTTGTGTTTTGTTTCATTCACATGTTACACTTAAAGGGCCCATCTCATGCAAATTAACTCTTTTCACATTGTATCTTCTCCACATATACAACCACAATTTGGGTTTTGGAACATCCATTACACAATAGTTATGAAATCTTACTGATTTCTTGGAGAGAGTCACAGACCAGGAATTATGAAAGACCGACTATTGCTCATCCCCCCGCCCGTCCTGAGAAAGCACAGGCTCCGCCCTCCAAACGTAACGTAGACTCTGAGTGAGCCGCCCTTCCTCCGCCATCTCAGGGAGGGAGGGGGAGACAGACGTGCACCCTGATAGAGACAGGAATAAACTTTTATTCATCATGGCGATACAGTGCATTCAGCCGCATGTGTTGGACCCGGAATCGGACGAGGACTTTGAGGTGCATGAAGCTCAAGCACCATGTCGGCATCAGCTGAACATTATTGATTGGTAAAGTATTAATAAACACTAGTAGATAAACGTATTATATCGTGTACACTGCAGTGTAGAACAATGAGCTTATGATGTCGCTTTTGTTTAGGTGTTCATGTGGGAATTGTCAGTCGATGCGGGGGGAAGGTGGAGCGGAGAAGGTGGGCAGGTTGCTACGTCAAACGTGTCAAAGGTGTAGCTGCCACGTCATCGTTGTAGCAGCTTTAGTTTGTTGTCACGTGGGAGGGTGGCAGAAATAAGCTGTAATTTGTTCAAATAAATGCCAAATCAAACTAAAAACCACTTCGGCGACAAATACAAGGCCCACACATCACTCTTAGAAGGTAGAAACCTCTGAAAAGTTGATTTTGCATGAGATGGGCCATTTAAACCCTGCATATTTAGACTGAGTTCTCTTCTCAAATGTAAAAAAAACACTGTTCCACCTTATGATGTCATGTGCTCCACTGTTTTTAAATTCCATACACTAGAATAGATTCATTTGAATAATTTCAGCCTCAGAATTGCCAGTTTCTACTGAACAAAGATGGTGTTGAGTTGTTTTCAATGGCTTGTGCTCATTGGCGTGAATTGCCAATAAAGTTGATTACTTCCTGAATACCGTCTTAGCCCCGCCCACCATGTGACATCAGAAAGTGCAGTTCTGAGTAATTAGAGTTCTAGTTACTAGAGAGGAGCTAGTGCGAGCTCAAAGGAGGCTAGGCTCATCTGTGTGTCTCCAAAAACAAAATGAAAAAATGGATAACGATTCATTTTTTTCAGTTTTCAATTTTGTGTTTAAATGAATAATGGAAAAAAAGGATGACTAAAACAGGTCTAAAGACCGGAACCAGACAGGGACTGAGATTGGGACTGTAGCAGGGCTGTGGCAGGGACCAGACCGGGATTGAGACAGGGAACAAGACCAGGACTGAGACCGGGACCAGACCAGGACTGAAAACTGTTTAGTCCTGGTTCAGTCCTGCTTTAGTCCGGCATTGCCGTTTAAGTCAGGGAAACGGAAAACAGCCATTATCCTTTTTTTACATTCTTCATTTAAACACAAAATTGAAAACTGAAAAAGCGAATCATTATCTGTTTTTTTTTTTTTCCATTTTGGTTTTGGAGACAAATAATGAAGAAAATGGTTGTTTTTTTCGTCTTCTTATTTTTGGTTTTATTTTGAAAAATGAATGAACGAATGGTACACGGATTTAGGCTAAATCTTAGAAAGCTGACTTTTTGACGTTTTGATAAATAAAAGTTTAAATTGTAAAAATATAGAAGAATCCTGTGCTCTGTGGCCAAGTACTAACACCATAGAACTATTAAAATAAATGTATAGGGTGTTGCTGCTTGTAGCCATCTTGAGTTGGCATAGTGGCCACTCAGTGAAGCTTCAGTGAAAAAATTGCTCCTGCCCAGAAAGGATTTTTCCGATAGAGCACAATATAATCACAAACTGCTTGTGTTCGGCTGACAGGACACCTACAGTTTTCAAAAATATCATATTTTCTGGTGATTTTGACCTATTTTTAGATCATAAACTTTTTCTCAGCTCAAAATCCTTAATTTGTCTTAAAAACAGCTTTTAAATCATTAGCTCTGGCTCCTTCCAGCTCTAGGTTCTCTCACTCTGACTAGTCAAAGCAATCATGTGATACACGAGACCGTCCTCTTTGCACACACTTGCATACATTCGCGTGTGCCCGTGGGAGAAAAAGAGCACTACAGTGGTCCCTCGTTTATCGCGGGGGTTACATTCTAAAAATAACCCGCAATAGGTGAGATCCATGAAGTAAACTTTATTTTTACAATTATTATATCTGTTTTAAGGCTGAAAAACCCCTCACCACACACTTTATACACTTTTCTCACACAGGACACTTACAACCCTTTTTGCATCCTTCTTAAACGTATTACTGCTGTCGTCCTTTTGTTATTTTCCTCCTTCTTTATGTAACAATCTGAAGATGAATTTATTCCGTAATGGTGCCTACAGCCCCGTAACTTCTACCTTCCCTCAGCGTGTCCAGAAGTCCAACTTTTTGTGCGATGGTTTGCATCTTCCTCTGGCTTTCGGGTGCGACCGCAGGAGCCTTTGTCGGCTGTTACGGCCCCAGGCCTTAGTTGTAATATTTCTGCAGAGTTCTCTTGATTCCTGCTGCAGGAGTCCTGGTCTGTGATTGGTGGGGCAAGTCGACGCCCACCTCACCTGCAGCCACCTCCCCCTATTTAAGGAGATTGCCAGCACCTGTTCGGGGCTGCTGGCCTTGGTGGCCAGTCTGCCATTTTGGTTTTGTGTTTGTGTGTTAGTCTAGTTCTGTTTTGTGCCTTTTTTGATTTGGTCACTCGATTCTGTTTGTGGGTTTATGTGGTTTAATTTGGGGAACTTGTGTTTTAGTTTAGTGTGTGTCCCTAAGTTTTACCACTCGTTTTTGTGTAAGCCTGCATGACCCCTTTTCTGGCACAAAACTCTGTTTATTCTGTTGTTCTGTTTCTTAGTTTAGGTTGTTTTCTGTATATTTTTTTGTGTTTGTTAATTTACCTTTACATTCCTGTTAATTGAACATTACTTAATTTATTCCATTTTACATCTTGGTTTTATTTTTGTTACTTCCCTCACCCCAAACGAGCTGGGTCGTAACATCGGCGCAGAACGTTTCGTCGAAATTGTGGGTTTTGTCGGGGAGAAAAGTTGCAAACATACAACACTTCAGAATCACACTGCAAGAGATCCAACATTTGAACAAAAAAATCTGCAAAACAGCGAGATCGCGAAAGGTGAACCGCGTTGTAGTGAGGGACGACTGTGCTGCGCATGCGTAATGGGCAGGGGAGCACCAGAAGTACCTCACCAGGCTAAAGGATAATCTGGAGACAAGCGCCATTCACCTCTGCCCTTTGACTTGAATGGGCGCCCATGTTTAGACCCCAGGGCCTGACTAACAGTGACCCTATGTTACACTGTGCTCTATGGTCAGGTACAAAACACTGACCCTCTTACATTGTGCTCTACGGGAGAATTCTGCAGTACCGGGAGCAGCCACTAGTCTAGATCTCAGACAGGGACAGAGGGAGAGTGTCTTATCCAGCACTTATTATAGATCCATGTTTGGAACGCGGCGGACAGCGGGCGAGCTCTGTCCATTGATATAAATACAGTCCTTTAGCGTCCTTTAAACACATTTGCATTTGTTGGAGTCGTTCACGTTCCTGTGTGTGTGTGTTTTGGCTCGGCTCCAGCGCTGGCTCTAATCCGCTGCAGGTTAAAGTCTGAGATGCTCTGGTTTATCTGTGGATTTATGATGTAACAGCAAAAAGGAAATTACAGGGACCTTTTAAAACCTCACTGCAGATGGGACTGTGTTGTTTTGAGGGAAGATTTGGAGTGAGCCTCTTGTACATCCAGGTGTTGGCCAAACATGAGTGGTACAATTCCTCTGGATTTGAAAACGCTATAGCTGTAGTATTTTCAGTTATTGCAAGTGTAGGGGTTGGCAGACAAAAATTGACAAAAAATTATATCTAAATGTGTATTTAATTATCCAAATTACACGATTCAGATGCAAATTTTGTCATCTCATGGCCCATATTATGTTATTTTAGAATCTGTTTTATAATGTTGTTTCCTCATCAAAAATATACTTAGAGTTGTGTTTTGTTTCATTCTCAAATTTAGGCTGAGTTCTTCTCCCAAACTGAAAACACTCTGTTCCACCTTGTGATCTCATGTGGTAATACAGGTTTTTAAATCTAACTTTATTTGCATAGCTCATTTTATAAACAAGACAGTTTCCAAAGTGCTTCACATAGTACTGTCAACCATTTAACTCTAAAAAGTCGGCAGAATTATGTTCTGAACAAAAGTAACTAATAGAATCAGTAAAAGAATAATAAAAACAATGAATACAAATAATAAAAGAATAAAAAAATAATATAATAGGACCACACAACTCATGCGGTGTTAAAAGCCAGAGAATAAAAGTGGATCTTAGGGCCTGTTAACACAAGAACGACAAAATATTCTTTCAGAAGTGCTTTTCGTTAGACGGTGACGGCGTTTTTGGGGCTTAAAAACACAAAAATCTGAAACCACCCTCCAGAGTGGAAAAGTTGAATACGCTCCGCAGTAGCGTTTCCGTCTACACTGCCCAAGACGCAAAACTCTGGTCAGATCTGCTCATGTCGTGTACATGTTTATGTCACATACATCACCACCTAGTGTCACCACCTAACCGCCTGGCATGCATACTCAATTGAACATTTTTGCGTTATGCAGATTTCCTCCCGAAAACACTAATCTAAACACGGAATAAAAAGTGAGGACGCGACGCCACTTTTGTTTCTTTTGCTCAGACCATCATATAAACGTAGCCTTAAGAGAAGACTTAAAACACTCCACTGTGAGGTTGTTTGGACGTGGGGAGGACCTTTAAAATTCAAGTGTTAGACAAAATGAGAAAAACAATATGTTGATCCTTACCTTATTTTGCAATTGTTATGACATGGCTTCGAGCTCATAAGAGTCAATTTTGTGTAAAAACAGGACCTTTAAATTCGCAAAGCACTTGTTTCACAAACGGGACTTAATGTCCAGTCTGCTGTGCATTATTTAAAAATGTTTGTCTCATCGCTTCATTTGGCCGGCGCCAACTGCTGCGGCTGACGTCACACTCCTTTAGTCCACTTCTTTATACAGTTTATGGTGCCAAGAATAAAGCAGTCTCTGGCTTGGTCTTTGGCTGATCACTGTGACTTTCAGAAATCTGTCCTGCACTGTTATTGTATAGTTGTATATGTTTTACATCCTCGGGGATGCTTTGGAAATGAAAATGTATTTAGTTTCAGAATACTGAATACTAGTGTTGTAGTCAGGACTGCACTGACCGAGACCAAGACCAGTCTGACACCACAGGGCGACAAGACCAAAACCTCTGAGGGTCGAGACCGAGACAAGATCAAGAATTTTAAAGGTCGAGAACGAGACAAACCACGACCACGGCCCATCGAGACCAAATCAGGACCATCTTTGTAATTTTTGACATTTATTTGTATTTTGCAGTTATTTTGGCACAGATATATCCGTGTTTTTTATAAATCTATCCCCATTTTATCTGATTAATGTTCATTTAGGCATAAAATAAGACAAGCAAACTGTACTGCACTGAAACACTCTGCACCCCATTTTTTTGGACCCTCGCACACAGTTTGAGAACCCCTTCTTTAAGAGAACTTCCACTGGCACTTTACAGAAAACTGTAAAGAAAGTGGGTAGGATTTTTAAACCTGTTTTTTCAAGTTTCTAACTGGACTTACATTCTCTTATTGGTTTTGCAGTGGGATTTAGCCTCTGCACATTTACCAAACTCACATCGTGACAAACAGAGCTGCATTTGTGAACTTTTATCAGGAAAACTTCAGCCACATGTCGCAGGAAGAAGTTTATTGCTGACAGCAGCAGCCGTAATGAAATATGATCACTATTGTTGAATGTCAGACCTCGAGTCCGAGACAAGACCAAGTCCAAGCTCCTTCAAGACTGAGACAAGACTGAGTTCAAACGCAATCGAGTCCAAGGCAAAACCAAGATCGTAAAGACCGGTCTTGAGTACTACAACACTACTGAATACCTGCATTAAACTGTACTTTGTAACATAGTCCGATACATGGTCCAATCAGGGTTCTGTGTTCTGAAAACAGAAGACTTTTACAATGACCTGCATTTAAATTCGAGTGTAAAGATGTAACACAGGATTAAAAACTGCTTTATATTTGATTCACTGATTGGTATGCATTTATTTATCACTAATCAAAGTAGTTAAAATCACACATTCACTCACCACAAGAGCAGCATAAACCAGGAATAAACCAGGTCTAAACCAGAAGTTTGGGATGGGCCCCAGAGGTGCGCCCACGTAAACCGTCGGGTGACTGCAAGTGAAAGGACCGATGCAGAACAGAGGCTAAGCGCAGCCTACGTACGATCGCACTTTGTGGATGCCCTGCTCTGCGAGCTCTCTCACTCTCAAGTCCAAAATTAGTCCTGGTTTAGTCCTGTTTTAGTCCTGGTTCAGTCCTGGTTCAGTCCTGGTTCAGTTCAAATTTAGTTCTGGTTCAGTCCTGGTTCAGTCCTGGTTCAGTCCTTGTTCAGTCCTAGTTCAGACCTGGTTTAGACCTGGTTTAGTGCTGGTTTAGTCTTGTTTTAGTCCTGGTTTAGTCCTGGTTTAGTCCTGGTTCAGTCCTGGTTCAGTTCAAGTTTAGTTCTGGTTCAGTCCTGGTTCAGTCCTTGTTCAGTCCTAGTTCAGACCTGGTTTAGACCTGGTTTAGTGCTGGTTTAGTCTTGTTTTAGTCCTGGTTTAGTCCTGGTTTAGTCCTCTTTTAGTCCTGGTTTAGTCCTCTTTTAGTCCAGGTTTAGTCCTGGTTCATAAAATGGTTATTAACATGTTAATAACATGATTTCACATAATTTTGAAAAAAAAAAAAAATAATAAAATAAAATATCAATTATTTTTACTGGGCTGGTGCCTTTATGTTTGTACTAAAACTTTTTTTTTTTTTTTATTCAGGTAAGTGGGCAGGATTCATCACACACTGGTCGGTAATTACACTGGAAGTCATCATCCGCGTGTTTCCAAATGTCTTCCGGTAAGCGTGAATAGAGCCTATAATGAGTCCATACATTTTACTTCATATAATTGATGTCTTTTATATGTATCAAATGTCAAAAGTAGTAAACATATATATATATATATATATTAAAAAAAACTCCCTTTCACCCATGTTGCAAAGTTTGAAAGTGATGGCAGCAAAGTTTCGTGACACTTCTGACATTTCACGGATACATGATAAGTTATGAATACAGCGCATTTTCGTTCGGTCATTTGTTTTTGCTACGGTCAATGCAGAAAATAATAATAAATTGAGAAATAACATTCATTTTTTATCAGCTTTTGACACTGATTATACGGCAGCATAAAAGACTAAAGGTTTACAGCGTGAAGGTCAGGCCGTGCACTTTTAATGAGCTTATTTGTGTGATTTGTTATTGGAATTTTGATTCAAATTTGTGCGTACATTATTTTATTATTTTACATTTTATTTTGTGTCAAACTCTCAACAGATTATGCTCCCTACAACTGTACAACAACTCACTCTTATGTAACAGATAATGCTCCCTACAACTGTACAACAACTCACTCTTATGTAACAGATAATACTCCCTACAACTGTACAACAACTCACTCTTATGTAACAGATAATGCTCCCTACAACTGTACAGCAACTCACCATTATGTAACAGATAATACTCCCTACAACTGTACAGCAACTCACCATTACGTAACAGATAATACTCCCTACAACTGTACAGCAACTCACCATTACGTAACAGATAATACTCCCTACATCTGTACAACAACTCCATATTATGTCACAGATAATACTCCCTACAATCGTACAGCAACTCCACGTTATGTAACAGATAATACTCCCTACAACTGTACAGCAACTCACCATTACGTAACAGATAATACTCCCTACAACTGTACAGCAACCTGTACAGCAACTCACCATTGCGTAACAGATAATACTCCCTACAACTGTACAACAACTCCACATTACGTAATAGATAATACTCCCTACAACTGTACAACAACTCCACATTACATAACAGATAATACTCCCTACAACTGTACAGCAACTCACCATTGCGTAACAGATAATACTCCCTACAACTGTACAACAACTCCACATTATGTAACAGATAATACTCCCTACAACTATACAACAACTCCACATTACGTAACAGATAATACTCCCTACAACTGTACAACAGCTCCACATTATGTAACAGATAATACTCCCTACAACTGTACAACAACTCCACATTACGTAACAGATAATACTCCCTACAACTGTACAGCAACTCCACATTATGTAACAGATAATACTCCCTACAACTGTACAGCAACTCACATTGCGTAACAGATAATACTCCCTACAACTGTACAACAACTCCACATTATGTAACAGATAATACTCCCTACAACTGTACAACAACTCCACATTATGTAACAGATAATACTCCCTACAACTATACAACAACTCCACATTACGTAACAGATAATACTCCCTACAACTGTACAACAGCTCCACATTATGTAACAGATAATACTCCCTACAACTGTACAACAACTCCACATTACGTAACAGATAATACTCCCTACAACTGTACAGCAACTCAACATTATGTAACAGATAATACTCCCTACAACTGTGCAAAAGTGCCTTGAAGACCGAGACAAAACCGAGTCCAAATGCACTCGAGTCCAAGATGAGACCAAGACTGGTTTCGAGTACTACGACACTACAGTTTTTCTTCACCCACTTCTTGTATGTAGCGGAGATATTTTTATATTTATAAGTTGTTGTTTTTTTTATTGTATTTTATTTTTTCTTGTACATTTACATTTATATAATTTATTTGACACCTGTCTCTTGATGTTTTTGCTACTTATTTGAGTGTATAATTACATCTATCTATACCACCATAACTACACCGAGCCTCTGGGCGACACCTGGATTAGATTCAAACCTGTAGCATTTATTTCATTACAGTTCTAAATATTACTCAAAGATACCTTGAAAAACGTGCATTACTGAGCGGGCTCGCCTCTCCGCAGATCTGTTAAAGAAGTAGAAAAATTGCTGACCTCTGAGCTCATTCGTCTCTGGTCACAGACATGATCCATCAGCTGTGTGCGCAAATGCAAACACATGAAAAGTGTTTGCACCAGAAGAAATGCGACTGCTGCTCTGAATGCTCCATCATCATCATCGTCATCATCAGAGCAAAAGGGAAACATTTCTCGCACTTTTAGCGTGTCGCCTCCTAAAACTCTCTTTATCTCACTTTACACGCAAACGCCAAACCGTAGTTTTCCAGAATCTCCACTCTAGCTGGAGTTTTTAAATTCATTTTCAGAGGCAAATTCCCTGTTTACGTGTAAAAGATGGGCACAAACGAAATGTCTCTGCTTTTAAAAATGCCCCTGTACATGTAAACAGGGCCTAAATCAAATGTACAAAGTAGCTGTTAACTTGAAAACTACCACTACATGACATCACACGGTGGACCAGAGCATTTTGAGCTTTGGAAATGCAGACAGCCTAATAGCGGAGGATTACGCAAACATGTGTGAATGAAACAAAACACAACACCCAGGTCTGTTTTTCAGCAACGTTCTAACATAACTTGAAGCTCACAAGAGTCAAATTTGTGTAATATAGGACCTTTAAGTCTTAGGTGAGTCATATCTTTACTTCTGCTTGAGTAATGTAACAGCACTTCCATTTACGTACGTTTTTTTTTGGCTCCTCTGCCCACCTCTGGCAACTACTCCCAATCACCCATCCGCCGAATCAATGCTTTCTCCCATAACAAACCTTTGCCCATTCATTCCCACTGAGCCCTGCCTCTGCCTGACGGCGCTAATCCTGCTGTGAACCCTGTATTTGGCAGAGCAGACAAGCGCCGCCCCCTTCCCCTCTCTCCTCCACGCTCTGATTGGCCGATTCCCCCCAGACTCCATCCCCCCTCCCTTCTGCCATTCCGCCTTAAATGCTCCCCACCTCTCTCTCTCTCTCTCCGCTGTGCACTTCCAACGATTGAATGAACCGTTCAGGGATGCAAGCTTCGAAACGGGTCTCGAACGTGATAGACCTGATTTGGACGTGCATTGTGGGAGTTTTTCGCATCGCAAGACCTGGCAACCTTGGCTGAGCGTTTGCAAGGAGACAGGGGGAGGCGGTAACTCAGCGCCACGTCGCTTCTTGAATCAACAGATTGCTCATTTGTGCTCGTTTCGGTTGAGGTATTTACAGATCCCGGCGTTAATTTCTCGGACTTGGCATCTTTCGTGACGTAAGTGCAAAGATCGGGCAGTTGTCAAGAGGAAATTGTTTGATTTTATGCGTTTTTTTTTTTGAAGTGTCACCTTCAAAACAAGCCATCTCGGGGGTGAAGACTGAGTCGGAATTGCTCCACACGGAAGGAGTTTTGGGAGCACAAGAAATTTTGAAGATTGGAAAAAAAACTATTGTGTTTGATTAAGAGCATGGACCATGATAAACTGTGAACAATGTTAGCATGTAGCTTCACCAATTGCTGTAGATAAAACGAGCAGCAGGAATGAATGGACAGAATGAAATTTATTGAGGGTGGTTTTGAAAATCTAATAAATTGTAGATTTTATAGTGAAAGTCAAACCTAAAAGAGATAAGTCGGGACCATTTTGGATTTGATCATTTTTTGATCAGCTGCAATTTTGACTGAAAAAAAAAAACTGTAAAAATCTTCTGGGATCAGATAAAGCTACAAAAACATCAGAAATTTTGATTAGATTTTTCCTTAAAATATTTAATTTCAAGTAAATATTGGTTATTAAGAATTTCGTTTTCAAACTAGGCCTATTTTTGATCACTATATTTGTTTGTATCACGTTTTTACTGATCTCCTCAAGATGTTTTTTCACGGCTTTTGGACTTGTCATTCCATTCCTTTATAACAACGATTTGATAAATTTTTTCGACAACTTCTGAACCAAATTACTACTTAAAAATCTTCGAAATTTATCCAAACGCAACATTTTGACCAACACATTTTCGACCAGCTACCTTCAGGCACCTATTTCCTTCCGGTGCCTTCTCGTCTCTTTATTTTCCGGTATTGTTGGGACTGTCCCTGTCGGGGGGCAGGTGACTCCAGTTCAAAACGCCGCGCGCCGTACTCCGAGTGAAGAATGGCCAGCGCTGGGCCAAACCGGTGGAAACGCCCACCCCGACCACGGACCTGTTCATGGAGAGGTCCCAGAGCAAACTCAGCCTCTCGGCGTCCTTCGAGGCCCTGGCCATATACTTCCCCTGCATGAACTCCTTCGATGAGGACGACGTCGGTGAGTGAAAACAGTTTTGTTATTCAAACTGAAATCAAGTATGTTGTTCCAGTGTGTTAGAATTTGGAGTATGACTAAAAATGGTGTCCAAAATGTAAATAAAATCAACAGAGTGCATTCTTACGGACACCTGTCGCAAATCAACGAGTGGACGACTGGCAAAATATATTCACTCTTAATCCAATCCAACTTTATTTGTATAGCACATTTATTCTAACCAGGTTGGCGCCACCTAGTGCTTCCACTCAATTTCATTTCTCTCCAGCGACTAGGTCAGGAAACGGAATAAACCATTCACTAAACCAGGAGTGTTCAGACTTTTTTCATCAAAGGCCACATATCTAAACACAGATGGAGACTGGTGAATAACTGAAATATGTGCATGTTTAACATATTAGAATGAGCCATCAGTCTTTATTCATGCTAAGATCCTTAAAACCACACACTAAATATTAAATATGAGCTTTATCAAGGCAGATTTTCAAAAAACTTGCAGTAGAAAGTTAATTTCTAATTGATGCGCAGTAATTTGGGCCAATTCACCTGGAAGCCTGAGGGCCAAGAAAAATTTGTGTCAGGGCCGTATTTGGACCACGGGCCATAATTTGGACATGCCTGCACTAAACGGTTCACAAAAACCCCGAAAGTGCAAGTTCGGGCACCAGCCAATCAGAGAAGAGCCATATATTCTGTGTGGGCAATGATTCCTGAGATCGAGGATTTAAAGCCGGAACAAAGAGAATGTTTGGTGAATTTTATCAGTGGGAAAGATGTTATTGTCCTTCTTCCAATGGGACTTGGGAAAAGCTTAATATACCACTTAGCCCCATTAGTGGCACATTACATACATCATGACTAAATAGCAGCAATTGGTTAAATAAAAAAGTAACCACCTACCGTCGAGCGAACGAATCCTAATGCTGTGAGGTCAGACGGTTTTTCTACAAAGTGAAACCGACTGATGAATCAGGATACATTTTACCAACCAAAGTCTCCAAATGCTGCACAGAGTAGGCACAATATACATTAACACATAAATAAAATAAAGCATAAATAAATAAGCAAGTCAACAAAAAACACAAAAAGTACTAAAATTGGCAAATAGAAAAATAGAAAATAAAAAATAACGCCCTTAAAGGATTTAAAGTCGGAACAAAGAGAATATTTAGTGAATTTTATCAAGGGGAAAGACGTTATTGCTCTTCTTCCTATGGGATTTGTCAACTTGTTTTTTTGTTGTTTTTTTTTTCATATGGAATCATTCAGCTGACATGCCAGGTTCAGAAAGTTACACAGAGCTGCTTTAAAAACATTTGTCCAGTTAACAGAACTACATTTTTCTTTTATTGTGCTTTCATATTTTGCTAACATGGATTTTAGGTTTCTCTTTTAGGCACCATCATGGCAACAACTCAAAAGATAGAATATATTGTTTTGAAATGATTGAGACTGGAATGACGACTTCTTAGATTTAAAACGTTCTATATTACACTAAAATTACTCATGTGAGCGTTTAGTCATGTTTTGATGTTGTTTGCTCAATAAAATCATACCAGGAGTTCACATTCACACATTTGAATAATCGTGCATGATTAGTCTCCGAGTTCAAACTGCTCAATTTCACCGTGTGTCATGAAGCAGTAGTTTTCAAGTTAACAGCTCCGTTTACGTTTAGTTCAGTAGAGATTGGCAATTCCAGGTCTGAAATCACCCAAATGATTCTAGTGAAGGTGCGCGGAGTTTAAGGCTACGTTTATATGATGACGGTTTAAAGAGAAGACAGAAAAGCGGTGTTGTGTCTTCACTTTTTATTCCGCGTTTAGACGAGAAATCTGCGCGCGTACAGTGATGCGAAAGTGTGTGGAATTTGACTGGGTAAGCATGTCAGATTTCTGTGTACTATATGTATGTGATGTAAATGCGTACGCAACATGAGCAGATCTGACCAGAGTTTTGGGTCTTGGGAAGCGCAGATGGAAACACTACGGCAGAGCGAATTCAACTTTTCCACTCTGGAGGGTGGCTTCAGATTTTTGCGTTTTTAAGCCCCAAAAACGCCGTCACCGTCTAAACCAGGGGTGTCAAACATATGACCCGGGGGCCGGATCCGGCCCTCCAAGACCTTTAATCTGGCCCTCGGCTGATTTTCTACTAAATTTATATTTTAATTATACTTTCTATTAAAATATTGGTCATTTTCTGTACTGCTGAGCAGAGCAGCGTCTCTGTACGTGGCCCCTCCCACCAGAGCAGCACAAATGAAGACTTGCCTCTTTCCAAACGCTCTTAAAGGACGATCGTTTTGACTGTTGACCGTGACACCCTCATCAGCAAAATGTCAAAAATGAGAAAAGTGGAGCCGAATGCAGGATTTTCCAAGAAAAATTGACTTATTCCTATTTGCAAACAAGTTAATGTTAAAATATCGTGCTTCAGGTTGTTCATAATATTATAATATTATGTAAAAGAAAGAGTTCATCAATTAAAAAAGATTTCTGTAATAGATTTGCGTTTCTCTTTACAAATATTTGAACTTATTGGTATTTTTGGGGTTTATATGCCATGAGTTTTCTGATCCTGGCCCTTTGGGATCAAAGTAGGTTGGATACGACCCCCGGACCAAAGTGAGTTTGACACCCCTGGTCTAAACGAAAGGAACTTCTGATAACATATTTTGTCGTTTTTACCCGCCAGTGTTTAAACAGGCAATTAAAACCACAGTGG
This sequence comes from Boleophthalmus pectinirostris, assembly GCF_026225935.1. Taxonomy (NCBI): domain Eukaryota; kingdom Metazoa; phylum Chordata; class Actinopteri; order Gobiiformes; family Gobiidae; genus Boleophthalmus; species Boleophthalmus pectinirostris. The sequence goes on from NW_026571299.1 coordinate 10,036,316, forward strand.
CGCCCTTCCTCTTATCACCACATGACATCACAAGGTGGAACAGAGGGTTTTCCTTTTGAGAACTCAGCCTAAACATGCAGGGTTTGTGTGTTTAAACATGTGAGAATGAAACAAAACACAAGTCCAGATCTGTTTTTGATCAGGAAACAACATTAAAACATAGATCAGAAAATAGTGTAATACGGGACCTTTAGTTATTTGTCCGACCACGTTGTTTCTCTTGACTCTTGTACGACACGGTGAGTTCCTTCAGCCCTCACAGGCGCACATGTATTATGCTGGTGGTGTGGTGCAGTATTTTTGATGGATGAGATCTCAGGTCTTAGACACATGTGATCCTTCTCCTGTCGACTCCACAACACACTGTTTCCATCAAAGTCTCAAAAACAGACTCCTTTTGTAAATGTGCAGCTTTTACACCGGTTCGTGCTGCTGACGTTTCTCTGTTAGTATTCAAGAAAATTCACTTCTGTCTTTCTTCTTTTTATACATACAAACATGGATTTTCGAGATGGGACAAGATTAGATTAAATGGACCCAATACTGACTCAAAAGTGCAAAATTTTGTCCATGAATCTGAGCAAAATTGGTGTTTTTCTCAGTATAAATAGATTGTGAAAGCAGCTTTTGGAGTCAAAGATGGCTGGTGTGTGGTCTGTATCTGATTATGAAGCATTTTTATTGTCTGAGAACCAGGAAATAATGCTAGTCTACTGTCAGCGTGTTAATAGCTTTAGTATTGCCGATTTAGCTTTTTCACTTTTGGGTTAATTGTGTTACATCCATGTTATGTTTTTATGCCTGTTACAAAGTGAAATTAGACTACAGTTTTTTTTGGACTATAAGTCACACTTTTTCATGGTTTGGGTGTTTCCAACTTATACTCCAGTGTGATTCATATATTAAAATTTTCACACTGACAGCCACGAGAGGGCGCTCTAGTCTTGTGTGTCAGTATCTGCTGTTCCTGTTCCTCCTGTACCACTGTCACTTGGCTCTACTGCTCATGTCTCCTGCAGAAAGAGCCTCTGTCCTGTCTGTATCATGTCAGTCGATCGCACCATTACTTCTGCACCACTGAAAATTTAACATTTAGACAAACTTATAAAGACGACTGAGAAAACTGAACACAAATGCCCCCAAAAATGAAAATTATATTTTGCAGATTACAAGCTGAAAGTAGCGAAATCTGCAGCTGAAAACAGAAATCGAGCAGCAAAAAGAAAGTTTTGAGTGAACGAGAAACTTGTAACAACCGGGAGGATGCACCACGAAACTTTCCTGGAAGTCACTGGATGGATGGATAAAGCCTGGACTTCAGTGACACTGAAACCATTCTGTCGGGATTCAGAAAGTCCGGAATAATTCTAACTGGAACTGATGCTGAGTCTGAGGACAGCTACACAGAAGAGGAAGCGGCGCTCTGTTTACCTCTGGAGGTCGCGAAGTTGCTCAAAAATGACACCGAGGATGAAGAATTCAATGGATTTAGTGATTTGAAGTGAGATGGAGAGTTTGGTAAACTTGTTCTGTACAGCCTGTTGTTCTCTATTTTATAGTTAATACTATAACTTGCACTTCAGAATGAAATGTCTGCTCCTGGTCTCTGATTTCAAAAAATAAAGGCAAGGCAAGTTTATTTGTATAGCACAATTCATACACAAAGTAATTCAAAGTGCTTTACAGAATAAGAAATACATTAAAAACATAATAAAAACAAATCAAAACATAAATAATCATAAAGATTAAAATTAAAAAAGAGACATAAATTAGAGAGAAGAGTGCGGAATGAAAACCTTTCAGTCATATGTGCAGTCATACAGAAATGTTTTGAGCCTGGATTTAAACAGCGTCAAATAAATTTCCCCCAAAAAGTGTGACTTATTGTCCGTAAAATACAGTATACTTATCCATTGCTCTTAACAACCTTAATAAAGTATGAGGAAAGATGCAGATGGAGACTTGACGTTTGACTGCAACACTTCTGGCGATGTGTGACGATACTGACATTTCAAGCTGGATTTTGCTAAAAAAAGAATAGACTCGATTAAACAAAAAACAACAAAAAAAAAAAAAAACAATACAGATTTTGATAACCAAATGACGATACTGTAACTTTCAAGACAAAATGACTTGACTTGAACTGCGAATGAGAACTCTGGATTACTACTTTGGAGACTAATTTGGATTAATGAAGCATGAACAGAGAAAATACAACAGTATAACCAGGTTAAAAGCTGCAGTTATTAAATTCTTCTTAAGGTGTTTTTTTTTTCTTTTTTACATTGTTACCAAGAAACATTAATTACCCAAAATGCTGTAAGATTTGTTTGAAAAAAAATAGTTCTAAATGAATTATTAACGCTTCATAACTCAGAAATGTTGAGAATTAACAGAAGTCTGGCAGAAGTCTGGCGGCGCTCTCTTCCACTGTGGGACTAATAAGTGAGACGTCCTGCTGGATCTCACGCTGTTGTTCGACTGAGGACACCAGGCTCACATTTTGTTCATTTGTCTTTTGTGAAGAACATTTGGTCTTTTTGACACCGCAGAAGAATGATCCGATCCGGCTTAAATAATCACAGAATCAAGACATATATTGTTTGAACCTAGAACAGGATCCAGAATAACAGGACAAAATAGGAGAACAGGATCAAATCAGAACCAGAACAGGACTAGAACAGGATCAAACAAGAACAGGACCAGAACAGGACTAGAACAGGATCAAATCAGGACCAAAATAGGACCAGAACAGGACCAGAACAGGACCAGAACAGGACCAGAACAGGACTAGAACAGGATCAAATCAGGACCAAAATAGGACCAGAACAGGACCAGAACAGGACTAGAACAGGATCAAATCAGGACCAAATAGGACCAGAACAGGACCAGAACAGGACCAGAACAGGACTAGAACAGGATCAAATCAGGACCAAAATAGGACCAGAACAGGACTAGAACAGGATCAAATCAGGACCAAAATAGGACCAGAACAGGACCAGAACAGGACTAGAACAGGATCAAATCAGGACCAAAATAGGACCAGAACAGGACCAGAACAGGACTAGAACAGGATCAAATCAGAACCAAAATAGGCAGAACAGGACCAGAACAGGACCAGAACAGGACCAGAACATGACTAAAACAAGTAAGTTGTTCATGTTCTGGCTCCGGTACAAGAGGAACTTTAAAATCTCCAGGTGCTCAATGCCCGTGTCCATGTTTTGACAACTTCTGTAAACACAGAGACGCTCGCTGCGGTTGACGTCATCGTGTCTCCAGTGCACATGCGGGACACTTTCGGGCCGTTTAATGTTCACACTGTAGTTCACATACAAGTCGCATTTAATTGGAAATGTGAACGACCTCGCAGAAACATCGGATTTCACAAAAAAATCGTAATTGAACGTTAAGCCCTGCAGTCTGAACGTAGCCTTATAGTACGAAAAATATGTTACATTCAGTTGAGAGAAAAGCACAGACATCTTCCCTGTCATATTTTTCCACGAAATGATAAAAAACTGCTCTGAATGTTTTTAAAGCAACATTTTAGTTTGTACGTACGATTATTCTGCGGTGCGCCTTTAAGGAACACTAACACTACAGACTGTTTGCGAAAGTGGAGCAGACACATCCCCACGTGTTGTTTAATTGTGATTTCGCCCTGTCCTCTATAACAATCCCGATAACAAATGTACGTGTCAGAACGCTGCCGTATAATGAGCCTATGGGGAGATCGTATCCTCCGCGGGGACACTCCAGCACGTGACGGGACGGCAGAGAAATGAACCCACCCGCGGACTTTAACGAGAATCAGATGAATGGGCAGGAAGCAACGGGGGACATGTAAAATACGGCTTTCCAGTAAGGACCAAAGAGAGATGTTATGGTTAAGCTGTTCATTATCGCAATAGATCAATAAATCAATATACAAACACGCTGTTATGTTACATTTCACTGAGGTTAGAGTTTAATGTACGCTACGTAAACAGCGAAAAACCTGCATTTTTATTTTGTCTGTAAATAAATCTTGGTCATGAACAGTCCAGTTTAAACTCAAACAATGTGCAGATCTTTGTTTTTTTGAATATATATGTAAAAACAATGGACTCTTGTGAGCTTTAAGACATGTTATAATGTTGTTATCTCCTCAAAAACAGACCTGGAGTTGTGCTTTGTTTCATTCACACATGCTTGAGTAATGCTGGTGTGTTAGTCGGTTTACATCTCCAAAGCTCAAAATGCTCTGCTCCACCTTGTGATGTCATGTAGTGGTAGTTTTGAAGTTAACAGCTCCATTTGCCTTCAGTTCAGTCGAGATATGCAGGACTTAAATTATCTAAGAATACGTTCAGACTGCAGGGCTTAATGCTCAATTTGGATTTTTATTTATTTTTTCACTTCTCTCTAGCAACTAGTTCAGGAATCAGAACACACTAGACCAGACGTGTCAAAGTCAGGCCCGGGGACCAAATTTGGCCCGCGATATAATTATATTTGGCCCACAGGATCAAATATCAAATATGTATTATAGCTGCCCGCCAGCTACAGGTAGACTATAGAGATGTTATTTATTAAAAAAATTTTCATTATTTTATATGATGCTTGTTCTGGATTCAATGTTTAAGCAAAACTATTATTAAACATTTATTTTAATGAGAAAAGATTTAACATTACATATCTTGAAAGAAGAGAAAACATGCAGACATTGTTGAAAATTTTCAATAAGTATTTAGTTTGGCCCAGTTTTAATTTTGGCCTCTGTGAATTTGAGTTTGACACTCCTGCACTAGACAGTTTGCAAGAACCCTGGAAGTTGTAGACCGGTTGCGCACCGGCCAATCAGCCAAGAGCAGAACTAACATGAGCTGCGATGGCACTTTCTTCCTTTGGACTTCCTTTGTCAAATACAAACTTTGCATTTTTTTATTGCATCTTTAATTTGCAAGTTCACCTTGCAGAAACGACAATGATCGTTGACAAAGATGTTCACTCTCTGCTTTGTTCACTGTTGTGCCGGTAATTACTTGGACACCACTGGGTGTTCCGGCGCATTACATATGTCACGACCAAATAGCAATACAATACAATATAACAATACCCGCCTACCGTCGAGCGAATGAATCCTAACGCTGCGAGGTCAGATGGTTTTGAATCAGGCTACGATTTTTTGCAAGGTCGTTCTCATTTCCAGTTAATTGCGACTTGTATGTGATCTCCAGTGTGAACTTTAAACACCCAAAAGTGTCCCGCGTGTGCACTGGAGGACACGACGACGTCACACACAGCGGTCGTGCTCAGTGTTTACGGAAGTCGCCTAAACGCTGGGCTTGTCTCCCAAAATACAGTCCAGTTCTTGGTAAAATGGACAGGTTACACATCCACGACCGCTTCATTTGTTTGAGTCTTTACCCTCCTCTTTATTTTTTGTTGACACTGGAGCCAGGACCGTCTGTAGCCACGCTCGGACATTTCTATGAAAGTCATTTAAAAAACTGCCTTATTCTGATCGCTGACGTGTAGGTGGGAAGAATGTGACCTGGCCGTTCAGACTGAAGTCGCATGTAAAAATTTCGGATTTGTATCGGTTTCAGGAGCACATATCAAGTGGCCTGGGTCGCATTTGAAAAAATCGGACTGGGACGTGATTAATGAACATGACCTGGCCGTTCAGACTGAAGTGTAAAAATTTCAAATTTGTATTCGTTTGTTTCAGGAGCACACATCAATGAACATACCAAGTGGCTGGGTCATGTTTGCATTTGTCATTCTAAAGTCCAATGTTAAATCATGATGCATTAATTTATCTGTATCGTCCAGTCTGTAGTCTGAACGTTGTCTAAAAACACAGTGTTGCGTTTTCTGTATTACATGACATCACAAGGTTTTAGAGATTTATGAAGACAGATTAATAATAATAAAGGGTTACTCAAACATGTATGAACGAAACAAAATGAGAAAAAAAAAGGCGTAATATGGGCCCTTTAACAGAATGTGTAATCCATCCTGCGTGATGTTAGTTGTCAAAAACCGTTCAGAGGAATCATATTAAGACTACGTGTCCTACTTCGCTGCTGTATCCTCTCCTTGTTTCTTCTGTCCGCTCCTGTCTGCTCCTGTCCCGTGCACCTGCCCCCGTCCCGCTGGAGCAGGCCCCTTTTCTCCAAACACATTTTTTACTCTGACTTTTCTGGGGCGTCCTCTCCTCGCTCAGGGACACTCGGGCTGGTAATTCTAGTTCTGCTTTCAAACCGAGATCATCAGCAGAACGTAACCGTGCGTTCAAATCCGCGTGTCATTCGTTTATTCGTTTTTACAAAATAAAACTGAAAATAAGAAAATGAAAAAACAACAATTTTCTTCATAATTTGTCTCTAAACCCGAAAAACTGATAATGATTCATTTTTTCAGTTTTCGATTTTGTGTTTAAATGAATAATGGAAAAAATGGGTGATCAGGACTGACACCGATTTAGTCCTGATTAGTCCTAGTTTAGACCTGGTTTAAACCTTGGTCAGTCCTGGTTTAGTCCTGGTTTTAGACTAGTCAGTGATCAGGACTGAGATCAGGACCAGACTGGTTTAGTCCTGGTTTAGACCTGGTTTTAGACTGTCAGGTGACCAGGACTGAGACCAGGACCAGACCGGGACTGAGACCAGGACTGAAACCAGTTTAGTCCTGGTTAGTCCTAGTTTAGACCTGGTTTGGTCAGTCCTGGTTTATTTCTGATTTTAGACTAGTCATGTGATGTGGACTGAGACCAGGACCAGACAGGTTTAGTCATGGTTTAGACCTGGTTTAGTCCTGGTTCAGTCCTGGTTTTAGACTGTCAGGTGACTAGGACTGAGACCGGTTTAGTCTTGGTTTTAGACTGTCAGGTGATCAGGACTGTAACCAGGACCAGACCGGGATTAGACTGGTTTAGTCCTAGTGCAGTCCTGTTTTGGTCCTGGGATCAGCCCTGGTCTCAGTCCCGGTCTGGTCCTGGTCCCAGTCTCAGTCCTGGTCTGGTCCTGGTCTGGTTTTGGTGTGAATTAAATCTGTCATAATCCCAAGAATTCCAGTAAAAAAACATGTCTCTTCATGTTGTTTGCACTGAAATGAATCATGGGAAATGTAGTTCCTGATGTTCATAAGCTGTTACTACTATAAAACCTGCATTTAAGCAAAGGAACTTGTAATTTGATATATTGTGACAGTCCACGATATTATTGTGAGACTTTTGACGATACGATATCACGATATTTCTGTAGTGGCCCAAAGTTATTCCTCTCTTACCTTCAGTGTTGTAGAGTAACAGATTACATGTACCGGAGTTAAGTAATCAGAGTACAAATTATGAGTAACTGTATTCAGTTACAGTTACTGTTTCAGTGAGTGGTAATTGGATTACAGTTACTTGGTTGAAATAAATGGATTACATTGTGGTATTTTCCTGTTTTCACATTTTGGGCTAAACCAGGACTAAAACAAGAACTAAAACCAGGACTAAACCAGGACTAAACTAGTACTAAACTAGAACTAAAACCAGAACTAAAACCAGGACTAAACCAGGACTAAACTAGTACTAAACTAGAACTAAAACCAGGACTAAAACCAGGACTAAACTAGTACTAAACTAGAACTAAAACCAGAACTAAAACCAGGACTAAACCAGGACTAAACTAGACTACTTAAACTAGAACTAAAACCAGAACTAAAAAACCAGGACTAAACCAGGACTAGAACTAAACAGGACTAAAAGCAGGACTAAACCAGGACTAAAACCAGACTAAACTAAAAACTAGACTAAACTAAACTAGAAAAACAAGGACTAAAACTAAACTAAGAGTCTAACTAAAACCAGGACTAAACCAGGACTAAACCAGGACTAAAACCAGGACTAAACTAGGACTAAGCCTAGGAACTAAAACCAGACTAAACCTAGGAACTAAAAACCAGGACTAAACCAGGTCTAGGACTAAAACCAGGACTAAACTAGGACTAAACTGTAACAGTAGGTGGACAGAATTTAAGGCAGCAGTGATCTCATAAAAAAATCATTTCTCTATCAATAATATTTTTAATATGTTTAAGTAAAGAGCGGGCTTTTTTTTTTTTTTTTTTTTTTGTCTTTTAGCAGATAAAACAAAACTTCTCATGTTCAGATCCTCGTCTTTGCTTCTCTACAGTAAACAAAAGTCTGTTCATGGAGACTTGGGCTCAATTTGAAGAGAACAAACATGAATTTTCAGGATGCGGTTGTTACATTCATGTAGTTTTAAAAAGCACGACAATATCAAGTAATCCAAAATATTCAGATTACGTTACTCACTTTAAGTAATTTAATGGATTAATGTTACAAACTACACTTTGGGGTATGTAATCTGTAATCTGTAGGGGAATACATTTTAAAAGTCACCTTCCCAACACTGCTTACCTTACGCAAATCACCTTATTATTAACTGTGAGGAGTATTTTTCACAACTCTCAGAGACCAGATTGGAGTTTGGTCGAGACGGTAAAGCTCGCTAACGTGGACATAAAACACTTTAAAATTCAAAGAGGACAGTTCGCCGTGGACTTATTTAGACCTCAAGAGCTGCTTATGCCGTATATCTGTACTGGGCCATGACAAATTTGGCTCAAACACATGCGAAAAAAATCTGGCACAGGGCCTTTATGTGAATATATTTTACCCCGTCTATAAACCCAAGGTGAACGGAAAGACGGATGAGGAGCTATAGCGCGGCTCCCTCCCCCCGTTGTGTGTGTGTTGTGTGTGTTTGTGTGTGTGTATTGTGTGTGTGTATTGTGTGTGTTGTGTGCTGATGTATTGGCTCATTGACTAAATCCAATCAGAGGAAAAGTCCAATCAGAGCGGCTGAGTCTAAAGCTAACCTGTTTACCTCTACAACCGCATCAATACTGGACTGTGTAAGAGCTCGCTAACAACAGATCAGTGTGTACAGGTCACAGGAGCCGACAGGTGCAGACAGGGGCAGACAGGGGCAGGGGCCAGGGGTGTGTGACTGTCTAACAAGGCTAAAACTGGAATTGATATTTTAGTTAATAATCTGCAGAAGGAATTTAATAAAGGGGCCCGGTCAAGCAGAAGTAAACAGCAAGGCCAAAAATTCAAGTTAATGCATCTGATATAAAAATGTATTGAACAGATACATATGTACTCTAGTTTATGAAACTGTTCACCTTTTTTCTGTACCATTTTTGTTTCTAAAGTTCCATATGTTTTTAACAGACCATGTATGAAACATGGAACAAAAATTATTTCCCAAATTTCAAAGACCTGCAAATCATGTAAATAAACTGATGTATTTCATCACATCTTGTGTTATTTGATCTTTGAACTGTTGATGAAGGTACATTATTATTATTTTTTTAATGTATTTAAAATGATAAAAAATTGCTTGGAAGGACTGACATATTTTATAGAAATAGTTTCCTTTCATTTTGAAGTAATATTAAAGTATTCAGAAAAAAAAAAGACTGACAAATTATGTAAAATCCTGCACCTTCTACTTGTGTTTGCACACAATTTTCCCTCTGTTACTTTTCCCTCCGTTACCATGACCTTTCTTCATAAAAAATCTCATTACTCAAAAGGTTTTTCAACCTAATCTTGTACCGTATGGTAGAAAAGTATATGAAGCAAATATTCAAACCAGTTTGTTAAGGATATGTAAGTGAGAACCGCTAGTTATCACTGTTTGTATTTATTGCCCAAAAAGTGCTGCATATATTTCATTCCCTCCGTTACCGACATGAGTTTTTAAATTTTTTGTCAACAACTTGAAAGAATATCACAGGTTTAACTTTACCCTGTTGGAGTGTAACTCTTTCCTACATTCTGATACTTTACTTATTTCAATAGTCCCTCTAGTTTCTCAATAAGAGACATTTGAATGTAAAAAATCTGCCCCAGTTTCCCTCCGTTACCGCTTGACTGGACCCACAGGTTGTGTTTTTGAGCAGGATTTGTCTTGCCTCATTACAGAATAAATATATTGTTTAACTCTAAGCAGGAATATTCTAAACAAGATCTAAATCAGATGAAGGGAAAAAAGTGGTAGAGCGCTTCACTGGGTCTTAAAAGAGTAAAAAATATCAGTACAGATGCTCTACGAGGGTTAAAACAGTGATCTTAGAACAGAAAATTACCCTTACAGCAAAATGTAAAAATGGGTAATGTACAAACCCGAGGCACTTCGACTGAATATATTAAAAGTCCTTTATTACATGAAGAGACGCCAACGAGTTTCGACCAGCAAGTCAAAGACTTTGCCCTGACGAAGACCATCTTGGTAGTCGAAACACGTTGCTGGTTGTCTCCAAAACCAAAATGAAAAAACGGATAACAATTTGTTTGTTTTTCAGTTTTCGATTTTGTGTTTAAATGAATAAAGGAAAAAACTAATAGCAGCCGTTTCCCGTTTCCATGACTTAAATTACGATGCCGGACTTTTGCACCGCTTATGGACTGAACCAGGTCTAAACCAGGTCCGGAACCAGACTGGGACTGAGACCAGGACTTAGACCGGGACCAGTCCAGGACTGAGACCAGGACCAGACCGGGACCAGACCCCAACTGAGACTGGAGCCAGACCGGGAAAAGGACTAGGACTGAGACCGGGACTGAGACCAGGAACAAACTGTGATTAAGACCGGGACTGAGACTGGGACCAGATCACGACCAGACCAGGACTGAGACCGGGACCAGACCGGGACTGAGACCTGGACCAGACCGGGACCAGACCGGGATGGAGAGTGGGGCCAGAGCGGGAAAAGGACCAGGACTGAGACCGGGACCAGACTGTGATTGAGACCGGGACTGAGACCAGGACCAGACTGGAACCAGACCAGGACAGAGACCAGGACCAGACCGGGACCAGACCGGCACTGAGACCAGGACCGTGACCGAGACTGAGGCCGGGACCAGACCAGGACAGAGACCAGGACCAGACCAAGACAAGACCAGGACAGAGACCAGGACCAGACCGGGACCAGATCAGGAACAGACTGGGACAGAGACCAGGACTGTGACCGGGACTGTGACCCGGGATTGAAAATAGTTTAGTCCTTGTTTAGTCCTGTTTTAGTCCAGGTTCAGTCCTGGTTCAGTCCGTTTGAGGTGCAAAAGTCCGGCATCACAGTTTAAGTCATGGAAACGTTTTTTTTTCCCCATTCTTCATTTAATACACAAAATCGAAAACTGACAAAAAAAAAAAAAATAATGTTATCCTGTTTTTCATTTTGGTTTTGGAGTTTTTTTATTTTCTTATTTTTGGTTTTATTTTGAAAAACGAATGAATGAACGAATAACACACAGATTTAGTGTATTAGTTGTTCTCTATTTACTGTTTATTTCATTCACTTCTGCAGATACTGTTACTTAATCGATTTATGTTGTTAAATGTTTTTGTAAATATTTAATCAAGCACGTTTAACTGAATGACTCTGCTCTGTATTAAAATGCTTACTCCTGCTTCCTGTGGTGGTGGTGGTGGTGGTGGGTCTGGTCGGGCTGTGGTTCCAATTTTGGCCCGGTCTGGACTTCTCAGAGCCAGGATCCGAGTCCAGACCAGGCCCAGTTCTGGGAGCCAAACACATTTATTTAACGCAAGCAGCTGCGGCAGGAGAGAGAGAATTAGTGCACGATATACGTCCAGTCACGGCCGTAAAAAAGGATCTGATTTTAGATTTTGACGTTTAGTCCTGGGCCTGGTTTGGGTCTGGTTTAGTCCTGGTTTAGTCCTGGTTCAGTCGTGGTTTAGTCCTGGCTAAATCCTGGTTTAGTCCTAGTCTAGTCCTGGTTAGGTCCTAGTTTAGTTCTACTTCAGTCCTAGTTTGATCTAGTTTTGTCCCAGTCTAGTCCTGGTTTAGTCTTGTTTTCAGTCCTGGTGAAATCCTGGTTGAGTCCTGGTTTGAAATGGTTTAGTCTTATTTCTGTCCAGGTTTGGTCCTGGTTTAGCCTTGGTTTAAACGGGTTTAGTCCCAGTCTAGTCCTGGTTTAGTCTTGGTTTAGTCCTGCTTCAGTCCTGGTTTGATCTGGTTAAGGCCTAGTCCAGTCCTGGTTTGGTACTAGCTCAGTCCTTTTTCAGTCATGGTCCTGGTTTAGTCTCAGTCTAGTCCTGGTTTAGTCCTAGTCTAGTCCTGGTTTAGTTCTACTTCAGTCCTGGTTTGGTACTGACTCAATCCTTATTCAGTCATGGTCCTGTTTTAGTGCTACTTCAGTACTGATCTGAACTGGTTTTAGTCCTAGTCCAGGTTTAGTCCTAGTTTAGTCCTGGTTTGAACTGGTTTAATCCTAGTCTGGTTTAGTCCTAGTGCAGTCCTGGTTTAGTCCTTGTCCAGTCCTAGTCTAGTCCTAGTTTAGTCCTGGTTTGAACTGGTTTAATCATAGTCTAGTCCTAGTCTAGTCCTGGTTCAGTCCTAGTTTAGTCCTGGTTTGCACTTGTTTAATCCTAGTCTGGTTTAGTCCTAGTTTAGTCTTGGTTTAGTCCTAGTCGATCCTGGTTTAGTCTTAGTTTAGTCCTGGTTTGAACTGGTTTAATCCTAGTCTGGTTCAGTCCTAGTGCAGTCCTGGTTTAGTCCTTGTCCAGTCCTAGTCTAGTCCTAGTTTAGTCCTGGTTTGAACTGGTTTAATCATAGTCTAGTCCTAGTCTAGTCCTGGTTCAGTCCTAGTTTAGTCCTGGTTTGAACTGGTTTAATCCTAGTCTGGTTCAGTCCTAGTTTAGTCCTGGTTTAGTTCATATTTGCATAAATGCCACAGAAAAACTTGGACTAAACTAGAACCTGAAACTAAACTAGACTAGACTTCTATGTTCCATTCAGAGATTTATCGCCACTCCACAGATCTGGACATATGTTGGTAAATTTAATGCCACACTTTGGAACTTTTTACAACATTATATTTTTTTCTTGTTTTAGTCCTACTTCAGTCCTGATCTGAACTCGTTTTTGTCCTAGTGGTTTAATCCTAGTGTAGTCCAGGTTTAGTTCTACTTCAGTCCTGGTTTCAACAGGCTTAGTCCTGGTCTAGTCCTGGTTTAGTCTTGGTTCAGTCCCTATTCAGTCATGGTCTTGGGTTAGAACTAATTCATTTGACTTGATTTGAAAAGGTCCGGTCCTAGTCTAGTCTTGGTTTAGTCTTCATTTAGTCCTGCTTCAGACCTGGTTTGAAATGGTTTAATTCTAGTCTAGTCCTGGTTTAGTCCTGGTTTGAACTGTTTTAATCCTAGTCTGGTTCAGTCCTAGTCTAGTCCTGGTTTAGTCTTCCTTAGTCCTGCTTCAGACCTGGTTTGAAATGGTTTAAGTCTAGTCTAGTCCTGGTTTAGTCCTGGTTTTGAACTGGTTTAATCCTAGCCCTGGTTTTAGTCCTAGTTTAGTCCTGGTTTAGTCCTGGTTTGAACTGTTTTAATCCTAGTCTGGTTCAGTCCTAGTCTAGTCCTGGTTTAGTCCATGTTTAATCCTGGTTTAGTCCTAGTGTAGTCCTGGTTTAGTCCTAGTCTAATCCTGGTTTGGTCATAGTTTAGTCCTGATTTGAACAGGTTTAATCCTAGTCTGGTTCAATTTTAGTCTAGTCCTGATGTAGTCCTTGTTTAATCCTGGTTTAGTCCTAGTCTAGTCCTGGTTTAGTCATAGTTTAGTCCTGGTTTAGTCCTAGTCTAATCCTGGTTTAGTCATAGTTTAGTCCTGATTTGAACAGGTTTAATCCTAGTCTGGTTCAGTCCTAGTCTAGTCCTGGTTTAGTCCATGTTTAATCCTGGTTTAGTCCTAGTGTAGTCCTGGTTTAGTCCTAGTCTAATCCTGGTTTGGTCATAGTTTAGTCCTGATTTAAACAGATTTAATCCTAGTCTGGTTCAATCTTAGTCTAGTCCTGATGTAGTCCTGGTTTAGTCCTGGTTTAGTCCTGAACTGTTTAATCCTAGTCTTTTCCTAGTAGTCTGGTTTAGTCCATGTTTAGTTAGTTAGTCCTGGTTTAGTCCTAGTCTAATCCTGGTTTGGTCATAGTTTAGTCCTGATTTAAACAGGTTTAATCCTAGTCTGGTTCAATCTTAGTCTAGTCCTGATGTAGTCCTTGTTTAATCCTGGTTTAGTCCTAGTCTAGTCCTGGTTTAGTCATAGTTTAGTCCTGGTTTGAACTGGTTTAATCCTAGTCTGGTTTAGTCCTGGTTTAGTCCTGGTTTCAGTCCTGGTTTGGTACTGACTGCCTCGTGTGGGGAGGAGGTGGAGGTGCACTTTTTCACTCGCTCCCTAAACCACGACACGTATCGACTTTTAACGCCGCCGCTCTAACCCCGGCATCCATCACCGCTCCATCAGCCCGACTACCCACGATGCACCGGGACAGACGCTAATAAATGACACCCAGTCCGAGAAAAGAAAGTTACGGCCGCCGCGATCAATGAGAGGTTATTTATGTTCGCTTTACGACAACGCAAACGAGAACAAAGTGGGAATACATAAGACAATTCTGCAAGATGATACCAGTGAGTGAATCGAGAACGCTCTGATTATGATGAATTACACAGAAAAAAATCACCCGCATGCTCGTCTCCATGGAGATAAGTTAAGTTTAAAGGTCTTATATTACTCAAGATTGACTCCGGTGAGGTTTACGCCATAGTATAATGTTGTTAGCTCATTAAAAACAGACCTGGAGTTGTGTTTTGTTTCATTCACACATGTTTGAGTAACACTTTACTATTATTATACTGGTACAGGGGTCGGCAAACTTAAATACGCAAACTCTTAACTCAAACTTGGAGCATTTCCCACAGAAAATAATTACACCTGGAGCCAGGATAACACTGTGTTTCTTATTTTTTATTTTTTTTACCTGTATGCTCTGTGTAAAAAACTATAGTGTGTTCCATTCATAATATCGATCATTGAAATGCTACAGATAATATGTGTGGGCCCGGTCAAGCAGAAGTAAACAACAAGGCCAAAAATTCAAGTTAATGCATCTGAAATAAAAATGTATTCAACAGATACATATGTACTCTAGTTTATGAAACTGTTCACCTTTTTTCTGTACCATTTTTGGTTCTAAAGTTACATACGTTTTAAACAGACCATGTATGAAACATGGAACAAAAATTATTTCCCAAATTTCAAAGACCTGAAAATCATGTCAATAAACTGATGTATTTCATCATATGTTGTGTTATTCCATCTTTGAACTGTTGATGAAGGTACATGATTTTTCAAAAAAAATGTATTTAAAATGATAAAAATTTGCTTGGAAGGACTGACATATTTTATAGAAATAGTTTCCTTTCATTTTGAAGTAATATTAAAGTATTTGGAAGAAAAAAGCGACAAATTATGCAAAATCATGCACCTTCTACTTGCTTGCACAATTTTCCCTCCGTTACTTTTCCCTCCGTTACCATGACCTTTCTTCATAAAAAAATCTCTTTACTCAAAAAGTAAGAGGTTTTTCAACCTAATCTTGTACCATATGGTAGAAAACTATATGAAGCAAATATTCAAACCAGTTTGTTAAGGATATGTAAGTGAGAACCAAGAGTTATCACTGTTTGGATTTATTGCCCAAAAAGTGCTGCATATTTCATTCCCTCCGTTACCGACATGAGTTTTTAAATTTTTTGTCAACAACTTTGAAAGAATATCTATTTCAGAGACATTTTGTAAAAAACTTTACCCGTGTCCATTCATATATATGGTCTATGGTACGACCTGCAAACTTATAAAGTCTGAAAAGTTTAACATGAACCATTTTCAACGTGATAAAAGCACAGAACAGACTCACACTCAGCAGCACATCCTCTGTCACAGAAAAGACACACACATTCCACTGAGTCGTGTCCTTTAGTCCGACAGAATCTAACAGCATCAATGACACAAAGAGAGCTTATAGTTTATGCAAATTAGCCATGTGGTTTTAAGTTTTGTTTCTGTAAAACGTAAACAAATGTGTGCAAAACTGCATTAAACATGTTATTACTCAAAGTATAGTTGAGTCCTCCTCGAAGGAAATAAAAATCCAAACTTAGATTATCTAGGCAAACCAAAACTGCCGTCTGCTTCTGTGCTCCGTCATTTTATCACGTCTCATCAGCCGTGAAAGCAAATGAATCTGCCCACGTAACATTAAACATTCTGTTTTCTTCAGAAACTTTTCTTTTCTTGGATTTATCCATCATTTACCTTCCATGGGTTGAAAAGCTCAGTAAATTATGCTGCTGGTGTTGGACCTGGTCAATCTGGGTTTCCAGATCAGTGCCGGGTGACACACATCCGCAGCTTTGACGCATATTTTGAGCAACAAAAATATAAAAAATGTTTTATTTGAATGTTATAAGATTACCATTATCTACGAATTTAGAATTACATTTAAAAATTAACAAACTAAAATAAAAATACAGGGGGAACTACAAAAAAACATTAGGGGTGTAACGATGTCCAAGTCTCACGATACGATATCATCACGGTATGAACCTCTTTGTACGATATTTATTGCGATATCGTGGGGAAGCTCACGATTAGAGATGTAACAATATCCAAATCTCTCGGTATGATATTTTCACGATACACATTTCACGGTACAATATTTATTGCGATATTTTGTGGAGGCAAACAAAACTGTTAATATTCTACTTTTTCCTCTTAAAACACCTTGACAAGACTTAATCCAAAGAACTAAGACTTAAAAGTGTTTAGAACTGTTATTTCTTCATGTAGTCTGCACTGAAATGGAGCAAAGGATCATGGTCTATGTAGTTCCCACTGTCTTTTTTTTAACTGTTGCCGCAACATAACTCTTAATTTAACCAAAGAGACTTGCAATTCGATATATTGTGATGTTCCACGATATTATTGTGAGAACTCTGACGATACGATATCACGATATTTCGGTTATTGATACATCCCTTAAAAAAATGATCCTTCCATTTCAGTGCAGACTACATGACAAAGTAACTGTTGTTATGATTCACTTGTCAAGATCATGCCAAGACATTTAAAAAGAAAAAAAAAATATTGCATTTCGACAAGTCTTATATAAATACTCATAATAAATACACCATGAAAGTACAATTTAGTTTAAAAGTCATGTAAATTGCAAAAAAACAAAGCTATATTTTGGTACTGGTTTAAAGACTTGAACTTGGACTCGACTTGGACTTATGAGCCAGTGACTCGAGGCTTGACCTGTATTTGACTTGGGACTCGGACTACCACTTCATGACATCACAAGGTGGAACAGAGCATGTGTGAATGAAACAACACACAACTCCAGGTCTGTTTTTGAGGCGTTATAACGTGACTTAAAGCTCACAAGAGTCCATTTTGTGTAATGTAGGACCTTTACGTTGTTCCCTTTGTGCATAAACGCTAACACAGTCTTGCTTCAGCGTTTACAATAACGTCTGTGCGTCTCTAATAATAGACCAGTGCACTCAGCTTCATTTGGAGAAAGCTCGGAAATGCTTATCTACCTTAAAGTAATTAACGTGCTCCTCTGTTTTCTGCTTGCTTCACCGTTTGAGCGCCAGAGCCTTTTCATCATCCAGTCTTAGTCATCGCCCGAGACAAGAGTTTTTCTTTTTTTTTTTACATTTATGAATTAATTTTTCCCGAGGTATAGTCAGGTCGCTGCTGTTTTTTTAGAGGCAACCTACTTGCGTTGACAGTTTGTGTGAAGCTAAAGTGCAGTTTCAAACATGGTTGATCTTTGATTTGAATTTGGAAAGTGAATATAGATGAGTATGGTCCAGAGGAAGTACTGCGAAGTACAGAGAAAATACTGCGAAGTACAGAGGAAGTACTGTGAATATTTGGTACGAAGAAGTACAGAGGAAGTACAGAGGAAGTACTGTGATTATCTGGTACGAAGAAGTACAGAGGAGGTACTGTGAATATCTGGTACGAAGAAGTACAGAGGAAGTACAGAGGAAGTACTGTGAATATTTGGTACAGAGGAAGCACTGTGAAGTACAGTGAAGTACAGTGAAGTACAGCGAATACGTGGTACAGAGGAAGTACAATGAAGTACAGTGAAGTACAATGAAGTACAGTGAGGTACAACGAATATGTGTTACAGAGGAAGTACAGTGAAGTACAGTGAAGTACAGAGGAAGTACAGTGAAGTACAGAGGAAGTACAATGAAGTACAGTGAAGTACAGAGGAAGTACAGTGAAGTACCGTGAATATTTGGTACAGAATAAGTACTGTGAAGTACTGTGAATATGTAGTACAGAGGAAGTACGGTGAAGTATGGTGAAGTATGGTGAAGTACGGTGAAGTACAGTGAAGTACAGTGAAGTACAGTAAATATGTGGTACAGAGGAAGTACAATGAAGTACAGAGGAAGTACAGTGAAGTACAGTGGATATGTGGTACAGAGGAAGTACAGTGAAGTACAGTAAACATGTGGTACAGAGGAAGTACAATGAAGTACAGAGGAAGTACAGTGAAGTACAGTGGATATGTGGTACAGAGGAAGTACAGTGAAGTACAGTGAAGTACAGAGGAAGTACAGTGAAGTACAGTGGATATGTGGTACAGAGGAAGTACAGTGAAGTACAGAGGAAGTACAGTGAAGTATTGAGAAAGTACAGCAAATATTTTGTACACAAACCCTGCAGATTTACGCTGAGTTCTTCTCTTAAACAGAAAACACTGTGTTCCACCTTGTGATGTCATGTGGTGATACAGGAAGTGCTCCACTGTGTTTTTAAACTCCACACACCTTCACTAGAATCGTTTGGATAATTTCAGCCCTGGAATTTATAATCTCAACTCGACTAAAGGTGAAAAGGAGCTGTTGAAAACTACCACTTCATGACATCACAAGGTGGAACAGAGCATTTAGCAATAATAAAAGATTACTCAAACACGTGTGGATTAAAAACACAACTCCAAGTGTGTTTTTGAGACATTTTTGAGGCATTTTAAAGCTCACAAGAATCAATTCCGTGTGCTACGGGACCTTTAAGAATCATCGACTCAATACTTTTAACTTCAGAATCCGTTTAGTGACAAATGACGACGTTCCCCTCACGAGCCTCCACAGCTGCCACCGCCACATTACATCGCATTATTAGAAAGCCATAGCCACTTATGCGGTATTCCCCCCTGTTATCTCCGATGCCTGAGTGGAATTACGGTTCAATTGTTGTGAGAAACGACCTGGCACCCGCTCATATCTGTTCCGTCCTCCGATTGGGTCTCGAATCAAACCGCAGTCATGTCTTATTTACCAAACACACCTGCTTGATGGAGTTACATAACCGCGTCACGGCAGCCGCCCCGCCGCCGCCATCGCCGCCGGTGGTCTCCCGCGGCAACGGCAGACTCGGCGGCCATGGCAACCGACAGCTGTGACACTTTGTCCTTTTCGCATGGAGGATGAGAGAGAACAAAAGGACGGGAAACAAAGAGAGGGCAGAGAGCGAGATGACGCGTTACGAGTCCACGGACAATTCTGAACGTGACCATTGTATTCATATTAAAGCTACAGTGTGTAACTTCCGGGATGTTTCCATGGAAATAGAAAGTTAAACCATACGTTCAACAGTCTCCAGGGATTCCAGCTGCTATCATACTTACGAATAAATGTGTGCGTTTGTCTTGGAAAAATTGTGTGTTTTTATATATATTTAATATTTATTGTGTTTTTTAGCCAAGTGTGATGGATGAATTTAACTAATTTAATTAAGACAACAGAATATAACATTTAACAAATTACAATAATCAACATAAAACAAAACACAAAAATATAAAGCTACGGAAGCCGAGAGGGGTCACAACAAACGCAAACGCCGCAACAAATACAAATGCGACAACACAACAAAAAGCCACAACAACAACAAAAAAAAGCCACAACAGAAATGACCGCGGGACTCTACTTTAATGCAAACGCCCCAACAAATACAAACGCCGCAACACAAACGCAAATGCCGCAACACATTAAAAAGCCGCAACACATTAAAAAGCCGCAACACATCAAAAAGCCGCAACACATTAAAAAGCCTCAACACATTAAAAAGCCGCAACACATTAAAAAGCCTCAACACATTAAAAAGCCGCAACACATTAAAAAGCCGCAACACATCAAAAAGCCGCAACACATCAAAAAGCCTCAACACATTCAACACATTAAAAAGCCGCAACACATTAAAAAGCCGCAACACATTCAAAAAGCCGCAAACACATTAAAAAAGCCGCAACACATTAAAAAGCCGCAAAACAACACATTAAAAAGCCGCAACACATTAAAAAGCCGCAACACATTAAAAAGCCGCAACACATCAAAAAGCCGCAACACATCAAAAAGCCGCAACACATCAAAAAGCCGCAACACATTAAAAAGCCGCAACACATTAAAAAGCCGCAAAAACAACACATCAAAAAGCCGCAACACATCAAAAAGCCGCAACAACAATCAAAAAAGCCGCAACACATTAAAAATCTGCAACACATTCAAAAAAGCCGCAACACATTCAAAAAGCCTCAACACATTAAAAAGCCGCAACACATTAAAAAGCCGCAACACATCAAAAAGCCTCAACACATTAAAAAGCCGCAACACATCAAAAAGCCGCAACACATTAAAAAGCCACAACAGAAGTGATCATAGGACTCTGTTTTCCAACGGACCGATCAAGCGGCAAGTGAAGAAGAAGAAGAACTACAACGTGAAACGAATGATGATAAAACAATAACTTACTTTTACTTACGTTTCCAACTTCTCCGCTCCTTTACTTTTCACATTGTAGTTCTTCTTCTTCACTTGCCGCTTGATCGGTCCGTCGGAAAATAGAGTCCCGCGGTCACTTCCGTTGTGGCTTTTTTTGGTGTGTTGTGGCTTTTTTTTTTTGCTTGTTGTGGCTTTTTGTTGTGTTGTTGCATTTGTATTTGCTGTGGCGTTTGTGTTTGTTGTGACCCCTCTCGGCTTCCGTTTTATATTTGTTCCCCCACAACAAATACAAAACAACAACAAAAAAAGCCCCGACCACACATATCGACACAAATGTAGTTAAATAAAACAAAAGTAATGTGGTAGTGCGGCATAAACACACCGCTAGGCCCCCCTTACATTGATATATATCCTTTTCTCTCTCTTTCTTCTTCTTCTTCTTTTTTTTTTTTCCTCCCATTTTTTTATTTTTAAATTTCTTTATAAAATGGAAGAGAGTGGTGCACAATTTTAGATCTTCTGTACAGTTGTTCCAGAGGTCCACCCCTTTAACAGATTTACAAAACTTCATAATGTTTGTTCTGATTTTCTTTCTGATAAACATAGTCGTACCTCTGAGCTCATATTGTCTTTACCCTGTTGATAGAAATTTTTTTTTTTTGCTAAACAAGTTTCATATTTCTTATTTATGTATTATTCATTTATCTGTAAAGGGACAGCACATATTAATGAACATTAAAATATGTAAAGATTATAGATTATAGTGGCTAATTTCCATCTTCAGACCCTCGAAAGGTTGATGTGAAATGAGCTACAGGAGAGAAAAGCACAACAACAATCACACAAAAGTACACAACACCAGTACTGTATAGTCACTATACATATAATTAATTTCAGACCGTTCATTTGAAGTTCGAAGTCAAGAGTTAAAGAGTTAAACCAACAACCCCTCAAATATAAAAAATATATATATATAATTTGGTTAAACATGGAGACTTATTTGACCATTGAACATCACTGTTTTAAAGCTTTAGAAAATGCTGCAGTGTTGAAAGTTCTCGCACATGAGCTGCTCTGTGTTCTACGTTTGACCTGCTCCAAAAGCAAAAGAATCCAAAACCACTTTTCCTAAACGACACAGAGTTTCTTTTCACAAACTCCTTTAGAGGAAGTGGAGCAAGACTATTAAAAACTTTCTATACCAAAATTAAATCTGCATATTTGATTGTGTCGTCCCAGTTAAGAGATTTGTATTTGTCAAGCATTCTGCAATAAGTGGGCTTTTTTGTCTAATACCTTAAGTGCTTTTTTATAGATATTTTCAGCTAATTACTGTACTGTGTGGCTTTACAAACGTCGTTGAGGTTGGACGACTTTTTAACTCGCTATTTGACTATAAAAACAAAACAAACGCAACAGATTTCGAACGTTGTAAAAGCATTACCCCATTTTGTCCCTAAGTGGAATAATATGAATATAATGTGGAACAAATTAGGTTTGGGAATGAAAATGGCAGAGAATTATTAAAGGTCACACGTGCTGAATGGGATTGAAGGCCTGTGGCTTGTTCTTGCTTCCTCAGAATAATGAAGAGCGATGATGGAAGAAATGGTGGAATTTTTGTGGCGATTTTGCTCTGTTTCAATGCTTTTAATACAAATTTCTAAAAACAAGACAAGAAAAATACATGTATAGAAAATTAAAGCCACAGTATGTAACATTTAAAACAAAACATAGAAAGAAATAATCACGTTTTCTTTTCATTATGGTTCTGATTTCCTTACTTTGAGTGGGCTTGCACCTTCATAAACCTGATTTCGCTTGCTGGATGGCCTCCTCCTGCTTGTCTCCATGGAAACCTTGTTCCAGAATGTTCCAGAGTATGGTTTTAACTTTCCGTTTTCATGGAATAATGCTGGTATTGTGCAGAAATGTACGTACTGCACCTTTAAGTTTGCTGCTGCATTAGGAATTGACGATAAATAATGATCCTGTTTGCCCATCTAGAAACAACAAAATCATCATTCTGAACACGCCAACGCCCTAAAGGTGCACTGTGTAACTTTTCCAGTGAAGCGTCCCTATGGAGATGTTGCTTTGTCTGTAATGTCCCAGTGTGGCATTAAACATATCCATCTTATCCATCTTGCATTTACTCAATAACGTGTGTTTTTATTGACCTAAAAACGTACATTCTTACCGTGAATGGGCTTGCCTCTCCACAGATCTGACATGTAGCTTGGCCCAAGGCATCACCTGCTCTCTCTATCGAAATAAATGTAAGAGAAATACAGTATAATGCCATAGTGTGGAGCATTACAGGCAATATCTCCAAGGAGAGAAGCTGGGGACGAAGCCTTTAAAACAAAATAAAAAACAAAAACAATCCATTGTAGGTATTTTTGAGCTATAAACCTGTAACTAAATAAATCTAAGTTAAAGCTGTTAACCCTTCCAGATCGACGGTATCGTATATGAAACCTGGGAATATGTTTTATTTAACGGCGTATAACCATAACCGACCATGAAAGATAGAAACTTACTTTTTTCTTGCTTCCCGAGCATATTTCCGGCATTATCCTACGTCACACACTGCATGATGACGTAGGGAAAACTTGTGACCAATACGAGCTTTGTTTTCCACCAAACTCATGCCTCCATCCATTTTGATTGGCCTAAAATTTGCCAAAGAGTGTAGTGAGTCAAGATGGTCGACTGCTCTGAGCGTCTGTGTTTGTAACCATCGAAAAAGCCGCTCTAAGTTATTTCTCAAATAAATGACAAATTACGCATCTTGGTCTGTGTAATTGCACATCCCTGGCTATTTTTATTTGAAAGTTTTATTTCAGTCAAAATATACAAATACAAATGTAATAAACACCATGGAAATGCAGGAAGTGATGTGGCTCTGTGCCCCGGACCTGACACGAGCTGTTTCCACGACTGACACCAGGAAAGTAATGGGGCGATTTTCACTTTTTTGTTTTTGTTTTGAGGCAATAAGGATATTTTTAGTTTACTTACACACTTGATATTTTGCACTTTTGTATCTAAAACCGTAAATTAAGCATTTTTTATGTCCAAAAAGTTGTTTATACATGTTTGCTGTGTGTTTTGTATGAAAGAAAGTGAATATTATTTTATTTTTTGATTTGTATTTCTGGTCCTATAGCTTTTATTACAGCCATATGACACATTTACAGTATGCAGATTGTGAAATAACAAGTTGTACTGAAAAAAAAATATATGTATAACACTTCATTAGGGGGTAAAATTGGGAATTTTAATAGCAAAATTAAGAAAAAAATCTAGGCGAGGACAAATGTAGTAAAATTGCCCTTATGTCTGGAAGGGTTTATGTCAAATACCAAAGCAGGTATCACCACCAGGCCAAGTTACAGGTCAGATCTGTGTGTCTGTCTGTTTTTCTAGGTATAGACGCATCAAGAATCTCGGACTTCCGGTCATTGCGCAATCCATACTGGTAAGGATTTTCCGAAAAAGTGAGCATCAAACCACCAGTTTCCCAGTGGGATGTTCTAACACCGGAAAACAGCTCGAGAAATTTACAAAAATGTTCGCTGCAAACTCGGGATGATTTAGGCAGTCAAAGGTTTCCTTTTTGGTCCTCCCCGTAGATCAATCCTGCCCTTCGCCTTTCGCTATTTTTCAATTCCGTTGGGAAGG
Organism: Boleophthalmus pectinirostris; assembly: GCF_026225935.1. NCBI lineage: Eukaryota > Metazoa > Chordata > Actinopteri > Gobiiformes > Gobiidae > Boleophthalmus > Boleophthalmus pectinirostris. The sequence continues at coordinate 10,060,672 of NW_026571299.1, forward strand.
AAAACAGTTTGAACGGAGGTTTGCAGTCACACACATCTGATTCTCTTATGCATTTATGGAGTTTGCAAACAAATTTCTCGAGCCATTTTCCAGTGTTAGGACATCCAACAACCACACAATTATGATGCCTGAATCCCAAAACTAAAATATGACAATATCAGAACCAGAAACAAAAGTGATATGGTTCCAAAGACTTGAAAAGATCGACTTTGTCAGTAGACACGTCTTACTGGGAAAACAAACATGGAGGTTTGATGCTCACTTTTTCACAAAATCCTTCCCAGTATGGATTGCGCAATGACCCGAAAGTCCGAGATTCTTGATGCGTCTATTTTTGAGCTATAAAATCACCTGTAACTGAATAAATGTAAGGTAAAGCTGTTTAACGTCACACTGTGGATCATTCTAAGCGTAAAAATCCTTCGTAGGTGAACTTGTCTTTCGTCAAAACAAGGACATACCCCTTTATCCATCCTCCCTTTCCCATTATAACTCTCTCTCCGCACCCCGTCTGCACCTAACTCACCCATTGATTTAGCTTCTCGTCCCGTTACGATCTATGTCCCACTAAAGCAGGAATCATCTAGCGCTTTGTCCTTGTTTGGAGAGCCATTTGTCTCCTCTTCCTCCTCTCCTGCAGCGAGGTCAACAGGGGACAGACTCATTGACTTATGCAAAGAAGGATCACTGAGGGATACAGTGGAATAATATGAACATAATGGGGGACGTATTAGGTTTGGGAATGAACATGGGAAGAGCGGAGAATTAAAAGATGCACGGGGAATTTGAAGGATTTGAAGAGGCCTGTTGCTTCTCGATAATTTTCTCTGAATAATTAAAAGAAATTGTTGAATTGCAAATGTGGATCCTTTTTTCTTTTTCTTTTTTTTTTACTAAGTTTGAATGCAGATAATTTCAAATAATGTTTCTTAATTCACGCTGAGTTTTCTTCTAATGGACGGGAGTAAAAAAAAAGAGAGAAAATTATATATATACTAGTATTATTTGAGTATTGAGAGATTTTTGGACCTCAAATTCGCAGCCGCTTCCTCATTCAATCTGCAGTTATACCTATAGAAGTAGCTTAAAGGTGCATTGTGTAACTTTTCTGGTCCATCAAACGCTTTTCTCCGTGGAAAATGATATTACTTTGTCTGGAATGTTTCACAGTTTGGCATTGAACCTTCCTGTCCTCATGGAGACCAAACAACACCCTTTTCTCTATTTTTGAGCTATAAAAACACCTGTAATTGAATAAATGTAAAGTAGACGTGTTTAATGTCATACTGTGGCACATTGCAGGCAGAGCAATGACATCTCCATAGAAACAAGAAGGTGACGGACCCCCAACCAAAAAGTTACTCAGTGCACCTTTATCGCTGGGTTTACACTAACTGCAGGGCAGGCTTGAGTAGTTTGAAAGGGTTATTTGCAGATTGATGTACATCTTGTGTGAGTGAATACAGTTCTTAAAGTTGCATTACGTAGCTTTTTGGTTGGGGGTCCATCACCTGCTAGCCTGATTCATCAGCCGGTTTCACTTCATGGAAACCGTCTGACCTCACAGCGTTAGGATTCGTTTGCTCAACAGTATGTGGGTACTTTTTTAATTTAACCAATCGCTGCTGTTTGGTCGTGACGTATGTAATGCCCCAAATCCCTTAGGAAGAAGGGCAATAACGTCTTTTCCCTGGTTAAAATTCTCCAAACATTCTCTTTATTCCGGCTTTAAATCCTCGATCTCGGGAATCGTTGCCAACACAGAATGTCTGTCTTCGTCTACATCAGGGGTGGGCAAACTTTTTGGCTCGTGGGCCACATAGGGTCCTAAAATTAGACTGAAGGGCCGGACAGAAGGCAGGACATGACGTGTTAAGAGCTCAGTTTCATTACATTCATAATTTATGTAGGTCATAGGAAATGCACTACAATTTTGAAGTGAAAGATACAGAACACATATAAATGTATAGACCTGTTCCTCTACACACCACAGATCTATGTGTACAGTGAGCTGACCTCGCACATCACAGTTAGGCCCTCACACACCTGCAAGTGCAGTCAATCAGACTCTGTGATTTTGTTTGCATTGAGAATCTCATCAAGAGTCTATGAGTTATTCATGTTTAAACTTCACCAAATTAAAAGCCTTATATCTTGAACACCACTATTTCACTCATGGTCTGAATAACTCCTGTAGGAACACTTTCCCAAAAAGCCTTGCGGCCAACATAATACGCCGCAACTCAATGTATATATAGTGCGCCATCTACTGGGAAACATCGGAAATGCAGGAAAAATAAAACATCAACAAAGTTTATTATTGTAATTTATTCCAGTTTGGCGGGCCGGATTGAAAGGTTTAAAGGGCCGCATACGGCCCCCGGGCCGTAGTTTGCCCACCCCTGGTCTACATCCATCTTGACCGCTTTGTTTACTGTTGTGCTGTACCACAAAAGGGACCCAGAGAGGCGCAACAAGTTTGACGTCATGGCTTCACAGCTCTTTGCTGATTGGCAGGTATGTGGTCTACAACTTCCCGGGTTCCTGCAAACCGTCTAGTGCAGGGATGCTCAATATGTCGATCGTGATCTACCAGTCGATTGCCAAGGTCGTGTGGGTAGATCGCTGTGTCTCGTCTCGGACTCGCGTTTGGACTCGGTCTTGTCTCTCACTCAAGGTCTGACACTCAACAAGTGTGATCATATTTCATTACGGCCGCTGCTGTTGGCAATAAACTTGTAGCGGGTGCAGGAGCGTGTGGGGCGTCTCAGTGCAGCCTGTGCGCTCATTTGAAATCCGCGGAGACTCTACGGCACATCACAAACACACACGCTCCCTATGCACGGCTCGTCTGCGACAGCGTGTGCCCTCGTGTCGTAGCGTTCATCACAGGGCAGGTTCAACTTCCTAAACATCCTACCTGTTCATCTGCCTCACGTCAGCACGCCGCCCCTCGCCTTTTCACGCTCTCGCTCCTTCCTGCGTACAGCGAAAACAAGCCCCTCCCACAGTGCGGCTGATTAGAAGAGCAAGACGAAACGTGAAGCAAAAACGAGTCTAAATTTGTGTTACAGTGTTGGCACATAGCAGGTCTACAGCATAGAGCGGATCTACAGAACAGACCTACTGCCACATTTGGCTGAAGTTTGCCTAACAAAAGTGCACAAATGCATCTGTGTTTGTCACGATGTGCGTTATCGTTTGGTAAACGTGCAGAGGCTGGTAAATATCACTGCAAAACCAGAAAAGAATGCAACTCCAGTTTGGAACTTTAAAAAAAACAGGTTTAAAAATCTTCCTTCACTTTTTTCACAGTTTTGTGTAAAGTGCCAGAGGAAGTTCTCTTAAAGAAGGGGTTCTCAAACTGTGGGTGAGGGTCCAAAAAAGGGGCACAGAGTGTTTCAGTGCAGTTTGCTTGGCTTTGTATTAGGTAGATCATTTTGACTTGGTCATTTTGTAAGTAGCTCGCATGCTGAAAAAGTGTGAGCACCCCTGATCTAGTGTTTTCTGATTCCTGACCTAGTCGCTGGAGAGAAATGAAATTGAGCGGAGGCACCAGGTGGCACCAGCCTGGCTAGTTTCTATTCTTGTTTCTATTTAGATGTCATTGCTCTGCCTGGATTGTTCCACAGTGTAATATTAAACAGCTCTACCTTACATTTATTAATTTACAGGTGGATTTATAGCTCAAAAATACCTAGAAAAACAGGCATTCTGACTGTGAGCAGGTCACCTCTACATGGATATGACTTCTAACTTGGTCTAGTTTAGTCTCCATGAAGATGTTCTTTTTAAGGAAAATTTATTATTTTAATGACCAATGTTCTTATGACCCCCCCCCCCTTTTTTTTTTTTTTTTATCAGAGTTTTACTGAATCTATTCTTGCATTTTGTATTGTCTGTTTGTCCAGTGCCCTCTCTATGTCCAGTAGAAATCATCTGGTTTGGTTGGGGAAAGTGGCAGGTGAAATTATAGGCTTACAGCAGGACAGGACTACAACAGAAGAGTAATTTGCAAAGCCCAACAAATGATGAAGAGCCTTGACCGCACGCTCCTTGAGGAATTTAACCTTTTTCCTTCTGGGTGGCGTCTGAAAATGACCCGGATCAGAATTCAGAGAGCTCGAACTTACTTTATTTCTGAAGACATAACTAAGATGCTTATTTTTTGCTTATTTCTTATTTTTAAGGGAATGTATGTCTGCATTGTTGAGTTGAAAGTTGGAAAGTGGATAGAAAGGTGGAGAAAAGCTTTTGACAGACCTTCGAACAGAAAAGTTACACAGTTTTAACCGCATGTGAGTAAGATCTTTGTTTTGTTTTGGCAGATGCAGAGGGGCGCAGGCTGAAGAGTATCCAGCGGAGCACGGAGACGGGTCTGGCTGTGGAGATGCCCAGTCGCACCATCCGTCAGGCCAGTCACGAGTCCATCGAAGACAGCATGAACAGCTACGGCTCCGAGGGGAAGTGAGTACTGAGACTCTCATTTCTCCCTGCAGTGTTGGGAGGGTGACTTTTAAAACGTATTCCCCTACAGATTACAGATTACATACCCCAAAAATGTAGTTTGTAACGTAATCCATTAAATTACTTAAAGTGAGTAAAGTAATCTGAATACTTTGGATTACTTGATTTGCTGTAGAGAAGCAAAGACTAAGATATCGTAACATAAGATGTTTTGTCTGGTAAAAGAAAATGAAAAGGCCGAGTCTTTACTCAACTGGATTGAAAATATTATTGATAAAAGAGGAGGAGACATGGGCCGCGCAGCATGGTCGAGTCCTGTTTAAATCCTGCTTTAGACCTGGTTTAGACCTGGGTTAGTCCTGGTCTAGTCCTGTTTAAATCCTGTTTTAGACCTGGTTTAGTCCTGGTTTAGTCCTGGTTTAGTCCTGGTTTAGTCCTGGTTTAGTCCTGGTTTAGTCCTGTTAAATCCTGTTTTAGACCTGGTTTAGACCTGGTTTTAGTCCTGGTTTAGTCCTGGTTTAGACCTGGTTTAGTCCTGGTTTAGTCCTGTTAAATCCTGTTTTAGACCTGGTTTAGACCTGGTTTAGTCCTGGTTTAGTCCTGTTAAATCCTGTTTTAGACCTGGTTTAGTCCTGGTTTAGTCCTGGTTTAGACCTGGTTTAGTCCTGGTTTAGTCCTGTTAAATCCTGTTTTAGACCTGTTTTAGACCTGGTTTAGTCCTGGTTTAGTCCTGGTTTTAGACCTGTTTTTAGTCCTGCCTTAGACCTGGTTTATTCCTGGTTTAATCCTGGTTTAGTCCTGGTTTAGACCTAGTTGAGAACTGGTTTAGTCCTGGTTTAGACCTGGTTTATTCCTGGTTTAATCCTGGTTTAGTCCTGGTTTAGACCTGGTTGAGAACTGGTTTAGTCCTGGTTTAGACCTGGTTGAGAACTGGTTTAGTCCTGGTTTAGACCTGGTTGAGAACTGGTTTAGTCCTGGTTTAGTCCTGGTTTAGACCTGGTTTAACATCCGGCAATGAGTGGAATTACCGAGAGGGAAAAAAAAAAGGGATTTCGGCCCAAAATGTGAAAACAGGAAAATACCTCCGTGTAATCCATTTATTTCAACAAAGTAACTGTAATCCAATTACCACTCACTGAAACAGTAACTGTAACTGAATACAGTTACTCATAATTTGTACTCTGATTACGTAACTCCGGTACATGTAATCTGTTACTCCTCAACACTGTCTACATCAAAACTGACCCTAAACCTTGAACTTAAAGTGGGGTTTTACACTTCTATGGGGCATTAAAGGTGAACTAGTATGTAACTTTTCCAGTGGAACGTCTCCATGGAGGTGTTACTGCTTTATTTTGAATATAAAAATCCACAGAGACGAACAGATGACACTTTTACAGTACAATAAAAGGTAAAAGCTCCATGTTTTCTGCTCTGAGTTCGCCCTCCCTTTGCTCAACCCACATTAAGTCCTGCACCGGGTCAGGTTCCCACAAAATATTTGCTGGGTTTTTAACGTTTTTGAATTTTACAGGCGGGTAGTGATTACACACGGGCAGACAAACGGGAGAAAAATATTTGACGTTGTATTTCCAGAATGTTTGTTGCCCTGGAAACATGTGTCATTTCCCGGTCTTTTCCAGGAACGATGAAAGACCAGGCTGAGACTTTACTGTATCTATTACATAAAACCATCAGCAGAGGTGATCAGCTCGGCGGCTGCTCTCCTGGTTTCCGGGTTTAGTCCGGGTTTAGTCCTGGTTTAGTCCGGGTTTAGTCCGGGTTTAGTCCTGGTTTAGTCCGGGTTTAGTCCTGGTTTAGACCTGGTCCAGTCCTGATGTAGTCCTGGCAATCGGCTCTGTGGTTTCGGCGTGTATGTATTTATAATTCGCTAATGACACTGGTTTAATCCTGGTTTAGTCCTGTTTTAGTCCTGGTTTACTCCTGGTTTAGTCCTGGACTAATGGCTGACCCCGATTTATCACAGACACGGGACTGATCCCAGGACTAAACCAGGACTAAACCAGGACTGAACCAGGACTAAAACAGGACTAAACAAGGTCTAAACCAGGACTAAACCAGAACTGAAGCAGGAGTGAGTGTCAGGATGGACCCACAGGTGTGCGCCTGCGTAGACCATCAAGTGACCGCACAAGAAAAGACATCTCAAGTCCAAGATTAGTCCTGGTTTAAGCCTGGTTTAATCTTGGTGTAGTCCTGATTTAGATCTGGTTTAGTCTTGGTGTAGTCCTGGTTTAGTTGTGGTTTCGACCTGGTTTCGACATGGTTTTAACCTGGTTTAGACCTGGTTTACACCTGGTTTAGTCCTGGTTTACACCTGGTTTAGACCTGTTTTACACCTGGTTTAGACCTGTTTTAGACCTGGTTTAGACTTGGTTTAGAACTGGTTTAGACCTGGTTTAGACCTGGTTTAGTCCTGGTTTAGACCTGGTTTAGACCTGGTTTACACCTGGTTTAGTCCTGGTTTAGACCTGGTTTAGACTTGGTTTAGATCTGGTTTACACCTGGTTTAGACCTGGTTTAGTCCTGGTTTAGCCCTGAGCGGGATTCATGATGTCACGAATCTCGTACCCCCACTTAAAACATCCCCACTACAGCACTAGTCCTGGTTCAGTCGTGATTTAGTCCTGGTTCCGTCCTGGTTTTGTTTCGGTCCAGACTTACCCGTTCTTCCACAATCCAGTGATAATTAACTTAGCTCTGATTGCTTTACCCCGTGAGCTCGTGGCTCGCTAAGTTTGACTCATTATGTTGTTTCAGTTTCATAACCATCATAGTCGGTCGCTATGGAAACGTGGGCCTGTTCCTGTCCTGGTTGCGACGCCTGGAATCCAACGTTTACAATAAGTCAAGAGAAAGGCTAGTTTTGTTTACAGTTCGCTTTGCATATTTGGACTTGGGTAACAGTCAAAGAGACTGTACCACTTTTTTTTTTTTTTTTTTTTTTCTTTCAGCTAATAAAAAGGTTTGCGTAGCTCCAGTACAGATATATTACACGAGCAGCTCTTAGGATCAAAGTGGGACTCCTTTGTGCTGTCTGCGTTTAATAGCCCACTTTACAACTGATGTCACAAGCTGAGATAAACAAAGCGGCAGTTTTTGGAGCTTTCTGCCATGTTTTAATGTTGTTCTCTCGTGAAAAACCTGCCCGAGGAGGTTGTAGATGTCATTCACGCATATTTGAGTAATGTAGGGATCTCTACCAGGCCCTGTTTAAACCCTCCTCGTCGTTAGCTTTGAGATTCGGGGTCAGCCCTTTGTTCCCACAGCCCTAGGTCTCCTCATTTCCTTAAGACTTTTCTCAAAATTAAACTAAGTCAAGTCGTTTTTATTTTTATACTGTATTTAAAGGGATGATTCAGAGCGAAGGTGGGGACTTGCAGGTCGTGACTTGGACTCGAGTCTGTTTTTAGGACTTGACTTGATAAAATGGACGAAGACTTGGGACTCGACTTGGGACTTGAGAAGACTCGAGAAGCACCTTTAAATCTGAATTCTTTCTATCTTGATCATAATGATTCACACTAAGATCTTGTCAAGACGTTTAAAAAGGAAACATTTACTAAATTAATTTATACAACTTTTATAAACTCTATAAATATTCACATATAAATATACTATGATTTTTTTATAAGTACAATTTATCTTAAAATTCATATAAATTGCACAAATCTAGCTATTTATATTTGGTACTTTTTTGGTTTAAAGACTTGAAATGTCTTGAAGCTCAAAGCAGGCGACTTGGACTTGACTTGGACTTATGGGCCAGTGACTCGAGACTCGACTTGGACCTGCCCGTATTTGACCTGGGACTTGACTTGGACGTGAGGTTAAAGACTTGAGACTTGCAAAACAAAGACTTGGTCCCACCTCTGATTCAGAGTCATGCAAAACCTCCCGGTCCGCGGTATTTGATCAGATGTTTGTATGGATAATAAGTTGGGTGTAATTGACGACCAAATTGAGAGAAATGGGGATAAAATCTGACGCAAACTGATGATAAAGGAAATGTAGGAATATATGGCCTAATTTTGAAAAATAAAAACAAACAAAAAAACTTAGAGCTGTGGGAACATTGACAGGCTCCCTGAGATTCTGCACAATTCTCCGCCGTCAAGCCTCACACAACAATCTTCCATAAATATATAAAAACATGATAAAAACAAAAACAAAAACCCAAAACAATACACGGCAACTTAACAAACCTGATGTGACCGTGCAGTAGTTTCATTAGAGCGACAGCGCTCTAAAAACATTGATATAAATGTGGCAAAATAACTGTAAAATAAAAAATAAATGTTGAAAATTTTAAAATATGATCTCGATTTGGCCGGTGGTCTTGGTCTTGTCTCAGCCTTGGCCTTTTAAAATCTCGGTCTTGTCTCTTTCTCGACTCTCAGAGGTCTTGGTCTTGTCTCGGCCTCGGCCTTTTAAAGTCTCGGTCTTGTCTCGGTCTCGACTCTCAGAGGTCTTGGTCTTGTCTCGGCCTCGGCCTTTTAAAGTCTCGGCCTTGTCTCGGTCTCAACTCTCAGAGGTTTTGGTCTTGTCTCGGCCTCGGTCTTGTCTCGGTCTAGGCCTTTTAAAGTCTCGGTCTTGTCTCGGTCTCGACTCTCAGAGGTTTTGGTCTTGTCTCGGCCTCGGTCTTGTCTCGGTCTAAGCCTTTTAAAGTCTTGGTCTTGTCTCGATCTCGACTCTCAGAGGTCTTGGTCTTGTCTCGGCCTCGGCCTTTTAAAGTCTCGGCCTTGTCTCGGTCTCTACTCTCAGAGGTCTTGGTCTTGTCTCGGCCTCGGCCTTTTAAAGTCTTGGTCTTGTCTCGATCTCGACTCTCAGAGGTCTTGGTCTTGTCTCGGCCTCGGCCTTTTAAAGTCTCGGTCTTGTCTCGGTCTCGACTCTCAGAGGTCTTGGTCTTCTCCTGGTCTCGGGACCCTGTGGTCTCAGACTGGTCTTGGTCTCGTTTAGTGCAGCAGCAGCAGTGAAAAGTGCTATTATTAAGCATTTTTATTTATGGAAACCAGGGAGTTTGCAAAACTCTGGTCTGTGGTTGTGAAAAAGTGCTCATAAACTGATCACGGTGAATAATTAAAATGTTCAAAATGTAAGTGAGAAGAAACTTCAGACCACTGACAACGGTTTAAAAAGAACTAGTTTCATTTTTCATGTTTTAAAACTGTGAAAATCAGATAAGAGCTGTAATTCTCTTGGTTCAGTCCTGGCCTAGTCTTTTTCAGTTCTTTTTTTTTTTTTTTGGGTCTAGTCCTGGTTCCGTCCTGGTTCAGATCCAGCTTGGCCCCGTTCCTGGTCTTGTTCTGGTTCAGTTCCAGGTTCTGCTCTGGTTTAGTTCTATTTCGGGACGTTTCTAGGTGGGAACACAATCCGGGACGGTGGACTTAAATGAGTTTTAATTACTGAACAGACGAGTCTTTGGAGAGACACGGGACCTCGGGAGAGCGGAGGTGCAGACGGAGGAGAGTGAAAGGAAACGTGGTTTACAGATAAAGGAGCACTGCGGAACTTTTCTGGTGCTTTTCTCCATGGAGACGTTATTGCTGTGCCTGTCATTAAACAGAACCATTGAGACAAACAAGGTCCGTGTATCATTCGTTCTTTTGAAGTTTCAATTAAGAACGAAAATCAGTAAAATGGAAAAACACGTTATTATTTAATTATTCCGTTTTAGATTTCGACCTCTATTTCCAATATTTAATTTAAAGTTTATTTCAAATAACACCAATTAAAACCAGTCTCAGTGAAAAGAAAGAAAGAAAACAAAACAAAACTAAACTAAACTAAAACTATTTTCTTCATTATTTGTCTCCAAAACCAAAATGAAAAAACTGATAATGATTAGTTTTTTCACTTTTTGATTTTGTGTTTAAATGAAGAATGGAAAAAAAAAAAACAGATAACGGCCGTTTCCCGTGTCTGTGACTTAGATTGCGATGCTGAACTGAACCAGGACTGAACCAGGACTAATCCAGGACTAAACCAGGACTAAACCAGGACTAAACCAGGACTGAACCAGGACCGAACGATGACTAACACCCAAATGTGCGCCTGCGTAAACTGTTGGGTGATCAGGACTGAGACCGGGACCAGACCAGGACTGAGACCAGGACTGAGATCGGGACTAAACCAGAATTGAACCAGTACTGATCCCAGGACTGAACCATGACTAAACCAGGACTAAACTGCGACCAAACCAGGACTGACCCACGACTAAACAAAGGTCTAAACTAGGACTAAACCAAGACTGATCCCAGGATTAAAACAGGACTAAACCACGACTGAACCCAGGACTAAACCAGAACTGAACCAGGACTAAACCAGGACTGATGCCAGGACTAAACCAGGACTCAACCAGGACTAAACCAGGACTGAACCAGGACTAAACCACGACTGAGCCACGAATAAACCAGAACTTATCCCAGGACTGAACCAAGACTAAACCAGGACTAAACCACGACTGATCCCAGGACTGAACCAGGACTGAACCCAGGGCTAAATCAGAACTGAACCAGGACTAAACCAGGACTAAACCAGGACTGAACCAGGACTAAACCAGGTCTAAACCAGGACTGAACCAAGACCAAACCATGACTAACGCCCAAAGGTGCGCCCGCGTAAACTATCGGGTGATCAGGAATCCCGTGACCGGGATTGAGACCAGGACTGAAATTGGGACTAAACCAGAACTGAATCAGTACTGGTCCCAGGACTAAACCAGGACTAAACCAGAACTGATCCCAAGACTGAACCATGACTGAACCAGGACTGAACCAGGATTAAGCCAGGACTGAACCACAACTAAACCACGACTGATCCCAGTACTAAACCAGGACTAAACCAGGCCTGAACCAGTACTAAACCAGGACTAAACCAGGCCTGAACCAGGACTAAACCAGGACTAAACCAGGCCTGAACCAGGACTAAACCAGGACTAAACCAGGCCTGAACCAGGACTAAACCAGGACTCAACCACGACTAACCCAGGACTAAACCAGAACTGATCCCAGGACCAAACCAGGACTAAACCAGGACTAAACCAGGACTAAACCAGGACTAAACCAGAACTGATCCCAAGACTGAACCATGACTGAACCAGGACTGAACCAGGATTAAGCCAGGACTGAACCACAACTAAACCACGACTGATCCCAGTGCTAAACCAGGACTAAACCAGGCCTGAACCAGGACTAAACCAGGACTCAACCACGACTAACCCAGGACTAAACCAGAACTGATCCCAGGACTGAACCACAACTAAACTATGACTAAACCACGGCTAAACTACGACTAAACCAGGACTGAACCAGGACTAAACCAGAACTGATCCCAGGACCAAACCAGGACTAAACCAGGACCAAACCAGGACTGAACCACGACTAAACCACGACTGAACCAAGACTAAACCCACACAAACAAATATTTCTGAAAAATCTCCCTTACTCCATAACAAACCACGCCAACCATTTCCATTTCAGCCGCAAAAAAAAAATCCCAAACTAACTTCAAATCCTGACACACTCCCTTTCGAGTTTACAGTTCAAAGATGGCCTCCGCGTTCACCCGGGTTGTAAAGTCCACTCTAGAGTCTTATATTCTGTCTCTTATCCTTCATATCCATCGCTTACATAACCGCGCACAGACAGACAGACAGTTGCATCACTCACTCTCCTCCATGAATATTAATATCTCATTTATTTCGGGAACTCAAATCCTTATTATAAGCCCGAGGTTGGAGCGCGGCTGGATTGTGGCCCGATTCCAAATATGTAAATGATGTAATTTTATTATTTTTTTTCCCCCTCTTCCTGTGTGTGACTTCCTGTTTTGGTTGTTCCGTGTTTTGGAGAGACAAAGATAATGGCTTCCGTATCTCCCCCGGGCGAGTGGATTTTTGATCATGTGAAGTGCGGCGTTAATGGAAGCAAATATTGAGGATCAGACCAGAACCAAACCAGGACTAAACCAGAACCAAACCAAGACATATTTGAAATAGTATTATCATAAAATTTCAAACTTCATGGCCTGATTTAGTCCTGTTTTGGTTCTGGTTTGGTTCTAGTTTAGACCTGGTTTGGTCCTGGTTTAGTCCTTGTTTAGTCCTGGTTCAGTCCTGTCTGGTTTGGTCCTGGTTCAGTCCTGATTTAGTCCTGGTTTACTCCTGGTTTGGTCCTGGTCTGGTCCTGGTTTAGTTCTTGTTTAGTCCTGGTGTGGTCCTGGTTTAGCCCTGCTTTAGTCCTGGTTTGGACCTGGTTTAGTCATGGTCTGGTTTGGTAGTGGTTTAGTCTGGTTTAGTCCTTGTTCAGTCCTGGTTTAGTCTTGGTTTAGACCCGGTTTGGTCCTGTTCTGGTCCTGGTTTAGTCTTGATTTGGACCTGGTTTGGTCTTGGTTTGGCCCTGGTTTTGTCCTGGTTTAGTCTGGTTTATCCTAGTTTGGTGCTGGTTTAGTCCTTGTTCAGTCATAGTTTAGTCCTGGTGTAGTCCTAGTTTGATCCTAGTTTGGTCCTGGCTTAGTCCTGGTTTATTTCTGGTGTAGTTCTTGTTCAGTCCTGGTTTAGTCCTGGTTCTGTCCTGGTTTGATCCTTGTTTCTGAGTCTATATTATGTAAATTTTGATGCAGATTTTGTTCTTTTCCTCTTCCTGTGTGTGACTTCCTGTTTTGGTTTTGTGTTTAGTTCTAGTTTAGACCTGATTTGGTCCTGGTTTAGTCCTTGTTTAGTCCTGGTTCAGTCTTGTCTGGTTTGGTCCTGGTTCAGTCCTGACTTAGTCCTGGTTTACTCCTGGTTTGGTCCTGGTCTGGTCCTGGTTTAGTATTGGTTTGGATCTGGTTTAGGCCTGGTTTGGTCCTGGTTTAGCTGTGCTTTAGTCCTGGTTTGGTCCTGGTCTGGTCCTGGCTTAGTCTGGTTTAGTCCTGATTTAATCCTGGTTTAGTCTTCATTTAGTCTTCATTTAGTACTGGTTTGGACCTGGTTTAGTCATGGTTTAGTCCTGGTGTGGTTCTAGTTTAGCCCTGCTTTAGTCTTGCTTTGGTCCTGGTCTGGTCCTGGTTTAGTTCTTGTTTAGTCCTGGTGTAGTCCTAGTTTGATCCTAGTTTGGTCCTGGCTTAGTCCTGGTTTATTTCTGGTGTAGTTCTTGTTCAGTCCGGGTTTAGTCCGGGTTTAGTCCTGATTTAGTCCTGTTTTGGTTCTGGTTTAGTTCTAGTTTAGACCTGGTTTGGTCCTGGTTTAGTCCTTGTTTAGTCCTGGTTCAGTCTTGTCTGGTTTGGTCCTGGTTCAGTCCTGACTTAGTCCTGGTTTACTCCTGGTTTGGTCCTGGCCTGGTCCTGGTTTAGTATTGGTTTGGATCTGGTTTAGGCCTGGTTTGGTCCTGGTTTAGCTGTGCTTTAGTCCTGGTTTGGTCCTGGTCTGGTCCTGGCTTAGTCTGGTTTAGTCCTGATTTAGTCCTGGTTTAGTCTTCATTTAGTCTTCATTTAGTATTGGTTTGGACCTGGTTTAGTCATGGTTTAGTCCTGGTTTGGTTCTAGTTTAGCCCTGCTTTAGTCTTGGTTTGGTCCTGGTCTGGTCCTGGTTTAGTTCTTGTTTAGTCCTGGTGTGGTCCTGGTTTAGCCCTGCTTTAGTCCTGGTTAGGACCTGGTTTAGTCCTGGTCTGGTCTGGTAGTGGTTTAGTCTGGTTTAGTCCTGGTTCAGTCCTGGTTTAGTCTTGGTTTAGACCTGGTTTGGTCCTGTTCTGGTCCTGGTTTAGTCTTGATTTGGACTTGGTTTGGACCTGGTTTGGTCTTGGTTTGGCCATGGTTTTGTCCTGGTTTAGTCTGGTTTAGTCTTGGTTTAGACCTGGTTTGGTCCTGTTCTGGTCCTGGTTTAGTCTTGATTTGGACTTGGTTTGGACCTGGTTTGGTCTTGGTTTGGCCCTGGTTTTGTCCTGGTTTAGTCTGGTTTATCCTAGTTTGGTGCTGGTTTAGTCCTTGTTCAGTCATAGTTTAGTCCTGGTGTAGTCCTAGTTTGATCCTAGTTTGGTCCTGGCTTAGTCCTGGTTTATTTCTGGTGTAGTTCTTGTTCAGTCCTGGTTTAGTCCTGGTTTAGTCCTGGTTCTGTCCTGGTTTGATCCTTGTTTCTGAGTCTATATTATGTAAATTTTGATGCAGATTTTGTTCTTTTCCTCTTCCTGTGTGTGACTTCCTGTTTTGGTTTTGTGTTTTGGAGAGACAAAGATAATGGTTCTGTTTCTCCCTCGGGCCAGTGGATTTTTGATCATGTGAAGTGCGGCGTTGATGGTTTTTCCCTTTTGCTGTTGGAGGTTTTGGAGTAAATATTGGAGCATGAGGGTCACACCGACCAAAACTACACGAGGATTCAAACCAGACCAGAACCAAACCAGAACCAAACCAGGACTTATGCGAAATAGTGTTTTCATGATACTAAAATTTCAAACTCGATCTTGATACTAAGGAATAGAATCGATCCTGGGGTTGTCTTGGTTTGGTCCTTATTTAGTCCTGGTTTAGTCCTGATTCAGTCCTGGTGTAGTCTCGGTTTGGTCCTGGTTTGGTCCTTGTTTGGACCTGGTTTGGTAATGGTTTAATCTGGTTTGGTCCTGGTTCAGTCTCGGTTTAGCCCTGCTTTAGTCCTGGTTTAGTCCTGATTTAGTCTTGGTCCAGTCATGGTTTAGTCTTGGTTTAGGCCTGGTTCTGTTCTAGTTTAGTTGTGGTTTGGTCCTGGTTCAGTCATGGTTTAGTCCTAGTTTAGTCCTGTTTTGGTTCTGGTTTATTTCTGGTTTGGTTCTAGTTTAGTCCTGGTTTAGTAGTGTTTTAGTCCTGGTTTGGTCCTGGTTTGGACCTGGTTTGGTAGTGTTTTAGTCCTGGTTTGGTGCCGGTTTAGTCCTGGTTCAGTCTTGATTTAGTCCTGGTTTAGACCTTGTTTAGACCTGGTTTGATCTTAGTTTAGTTTTTCTGGTCCAGGTTTAATCCGGTTTGGTCCTGGTTTGGTCCTTGTTTAGCCCTACTTTAGTCCTGGTTTGGACCTGGTTTTGTCCTGGTTTAGTCCTCATTTAAGTCTTGATTTAGTCCTGGTTTAGTCCTGGTTTAGTCCTCATTTAAGTCCTGAGTTAGTCCTGGTTTAGTCCTCATTTAAATCCTGGTTTAGTCCTTGTTCAGTCCTGATGTAGTCCTGGTTTACTCCTGCTTTAGTTTTGATTTAGTCCTGGTTTAGTCCTGGTGTAGTCTTGGTTTGGTCTTGGTTTGGATCTTGTTTAGTGCTGGTTTGGCCATGGTTTAGTTCTGTTTTGGTGCTGGTTTAGTCCTTGTTCAGTCCTGATGTAGTCCTGGTTTACTCCTGCTTTAGTTTTGGTTTAGTCCTGGTTCTGTCCTGGTTTGATCCTTGTTTCTGAGTCTATATTATGTAAATTTTGATGCAGATTTTGTTCTTTTCCTCTTCCTGTGTGTGACTTCCTGTTTTGGTTTTGTGTTTTGGAGAGACAAAGATAATGGTTCTGTTTCTCCCTCGGGCCAGTGGATTTTTGATCATGTGAAGTGCGGCGTTAATGGTTTTTCCCTTTTGCTGTTGGAGGTTTTGGAGTAAATATTGGCGCGTGTGTGAGCTGTGGGTGCGTTTGCTCGTACGGGGGAGTGGGTTTGGTAACTGGAGGAAAAAAGAAAATAAGAAATAAATCAGATTTTCAGCGTTTTTCAAAAAATTGGTGTCAGGAAAAATATATAAACCCTTTTCTAACGCATTCAGATCAGTTTTAGTTAGTCCTGGTTTATTCCTCATTTTGTCCTGGCCTGGTCCTGGTTTAGTTTTGGTTTAGTCCTGGTTTAGTCTTGTTTTATTTTTGGTCCTGGTTTAGTCCTGGTTTGGTTCTGTCTTAGTTACGGTTTAGTCCTAGTTTAGTCCTGGTTTAGTCCTAGTTTAGTCCTGGTTTAGTCTTGGTTTAGTCCTGGTTCGGTTCTGGTTTAGTTCTGAATTGGCCCTTGTTCAGTCCTGGTTTAGTTCTGGTGTAGTTTTGGTTCGACCCTGGTTTGGTCCTTGTTTAACCCTGGTTTAGTTCTAGTTTAGTCCTGTTTTGGTACTGGTTTAGTCTTGGTTTGATCCTGGTTTAGTCCTGGTTTTGTTCTAGTTTAGTCCTGGTTTGGTTCTAATTTAGTCCTGGTTTGGTCCTGATTTGGTTCTAATTTTGTCCTGGTTTAGTCCTGGTTTGATTCTGGTTTGGTCCTGATCTCATCATGGTTTAGTCCTGTTTTGGTTCTCATTTAGTTCTGGTTTGGTTCTAGTTTAGTCTTGGTTTAGTCCAGGTTTAGTCCTGGTCTCAACCTGCTTTAGTCTTGGTTTGGTTCTGGTTTAGATCTTGTTTGGTTCTAGTTTAATCCTGTTTTGATTCTGGTTTAGTTCTGGTTTAGCCCTGGTTCAGTCCTGGTTTAGTCCTGGTTTGGTTCTGGTTTAGTTCTCATTTGGTCCTTGTTCAGTCTTGGATTGGTCCTGATCTGATCCTGTTTTAGTCCTGGTGCAGTTTTGGTTCAGTCCTGGGATAAGTTCTGGTTTATTCGTGGCTCAGTCGTGGTTTAGTCCTGGTTCAGTCCTGGTTTAGTCCTGGTTTGGTCCTGTTTTTATTCTGGTTTAACCCTGGTTTAGTTTTAGTTTAGTACTGGTTTAGTCCTGATTCAGTCCTGGTTTAGACCTGCTTTAGATCTGGGTCAGTCCTGGTTTAGTCCTGGTTTAGTTATGGTGTAGTTTGTGGTGTAGTCCTGGTTTATCCCTGGTTCAGTTCTGGTTTAGACCTGGTTCAGTCCTAGTTCAGTCCTGATTTTGTCCTGAGTTAGTCCTGGTTTAGTCCTGATTCAGCCCTAGTTCAGTTCTGGCTTGGTCCTGGTCTCATCATGATTTAGTCCTGGTTTAGTCCAGGTTTAGTCCTGGTTTAGTTTTAGTTTAGTCCTGATTTATTCCTTGTTTAGTCCTGGTTTAGTTTTAGTTCAATCCTGGTTTAGTCCTGGTTTAGTTCTGTTTAGTCCTGTTTTAGTCCTGGTTTAGTGGTGTTTTAGTCCTGATTTAGTCCTGGTTTAGTTCTGATTTAGTCCTGATTTAGTCCTGGTTTAGTCCTGATTCAGCCCTAGTTCAGTCCTGGTTTAGTCCTTGTTAAGTCCTGATTTAGTCCTGGTTTAGTCCTGGTTTAGTCCTTGTTAAGTCCTGATTTAGTCCTGGTTTAGTCCTGCTTTAGTCCTGATTTAGTCCTGGTTTAGTCCTTGTTAAGTCCTGATTTAGTCCTGGTTTAGTCCTGCTTTAGTCCTGGTTTAGTCCTGGTTTAGTCCTGTTTAGTCCTGGTTTAGTCCTGGTTTAGTCCTGGTTTAGTCCTGGTTTAGTCCTGGTTTAGTCCTAGTTTAGTCCTGGTTTAGTCCTGGTTTAGTCCTGTTTAGTTTAGTCCTGCTTTAGTCCTGGTTTAGTCCTGTTTAGGTTTAGTCCTGCTTTAGTCCTGGTTTTAGTCCTAGTTTAGTCCTGCTTTAGTCCTGGTTTAGTCCTGCTTTAGTCCTGGTTTAGTCCTGGTTTAGTCCTTTAGTCCTGTTTAGTCTGTTTAGTCTGGTTTAGTCCTGGTTTAGTCCTGTTTAGTCCTGGTTTAGTCTGGTTTAGTCTGGTTTAGTCCTGTTTAGTCCTGGTTTAGTCCTTTAGTCCTGGTTTAGTCCTGCTTTAGTCCTAGTTTAGTCCTGCTTTAGTCCTGGTTTAGTCCTGGTTTAGTCTGGTTTAGTCTGGTTTAGTCCTGGTTTAGTCCTGGTTTAGTCCTGGTTTTAGTCCTGTTTAGTCCTGTTTAGTCCTGGTTTAGTCTGCTTTAGTCTGGTCCTGCTTTAGTCCTGCTTTAGTCTGGTTTAGTCCTGGTTTAGTCCTGGTTTAGTCCTGGTTTAGTCCTGTTTAGTTTAGTCCTGGTTTAGTCCTGGTTTAGTTTGGTTTAGTCCTGGTTTAGTCCTGCTTTAGTCCTGTTTAGTCCTGGTTTAGTCCTGTTTAGTCCTGGTTTAGTCCTGTTTAGTCCTGGTTTAGTCTGTTTAGTCCTGGTTTAGTCCTGGTTTAGTCTGGTTTAGTCTGGTTTAGTCCTGGTTTTAGTCTGGTTATTTGGTTTAGTCCTGGTTTAGTCTGCTTTAGTCCTGGTTTAGTCCTGTTTAGTCCTGGTTTAGTCCTGGTTTAGTCCTGGTTTAGTCCTGGTTTAGTCTGGTTTAGTCTGGTTTAGTCCTGGTTTAGTCTGGTTTAGTCTTTAGTCTGGTTTAGCTGGTTTAGTCCTAGTCCTGGTTTAGTCTGGTTTAGTCTGGTTTAGTCCTGTTTAGTCCTGGTTTAGTCCTGTTTAGTCCTGGTTTAGTCTGTTTAGTCCTGGTTTAGTCCTGGTTTAGTCCTGCTTTAGTCTTGGTTTAGTCCTGGTTTAGTCCTGGTTTAGTCTCTTTAGTCTGTTTAGTCTGGTTTAGTCCTGGTTTAGTCTTGGTTTAGTCTGGTTTAGTCCTGCTTTAGTCCTGTTTTAGTCCTGGTTTAGTTCTAGTCTGGTTTAGTCCTGTTTAGTCTGGTTTAGTCCTGGTTTAGTCCTGGTTTAGTCCTGGTTTAGTCTGTTTAGTTTAGTCCTGGTTTAGTCCTGGTTTAGTCCTGCTTTAGTCCTGGTTTAGTCCTTTTAGTCCTGTTTAGTCCTGGTTTGTCCTTTAGTCTTTAGTCTGGCTTTAGTCCTAGTCTGGTTTAGTCTTAGTCCTGGTTTAGTCCTGATTTGCTTTAGTCCTGGTTTAGTCTAGTTTAGTCCTGCTTTAGTCCTGGTTTAGTCCTAGTTTAGGTTTAGTCCTGGTTTTTAGTTTAGTCCTGCTTTAGTCCTGGTTTAGTCCTCTTTAGTCTTGGTTTAGTCTGGTTTAGTCCTGGTTTAGTCTGCTTTAGTCCTGGTTTAGTCCTGTTAGTCCTGGTTTAGTCCTGGTTTAGTCCTGGTTTAGTCCTAGTCTTTAGTCTTGGTTTAGTCCTGGTTTAGTCCTGGTTTAGTCCTGCTTTAGTCCTGGTTTAGTCCTGCTTTAGTCCTAGTTTAGTCCTGCTTTAGTCCTGTTTAGTCCTGCTTTAGTTTAGTCCTGGTTTAGTCTGGTTTAGTCCTGGTTTAGTCCTGGTTTAGTCCTGGTTTAGTCCTGCTTTAGTCTTGGTTTAGTCCTGGTTTAGTCCTGCTTTAGTCCTGGTTTAGTCCTGCTTTAGTCCTGGTTTAGTCCTGGTTTAGTCCTGCTTTAGTCTGGTTTAGTCCTGGTTTAGTCCTGCTTTAGTCCTGGTTTAGTCCTGCTTAGTCCTTTAGTCCTGGTTTAGTCCTGCTTTAGTCCTGGTTTAGTCCTGTCCTGGTTTAGTCCTTAGTGGTTTAGTCCTGTTTAGTCTTTAGTCCTGGTTTAGTCCTGGTTTAGTCCTGGTTTAGTCCTGGTTTAGTCTTCTTTAAATCTAACCCTTATGCAGAACAATAATGCACCAAAAAATACAGCAGGTTTTCTCCTTCTCTCTGTCTCTTTATCGCTCTGTTTTCTCTCCATCTTTCTTCTGTCTTTCTTTATCCCCTCCCTCCTCTCTTTCTCTCTTTCTTCCTCTCTTTTCTCCGTCTCTTTCTTTCTCTCTCTGTGTGTGTTTGTGTGTACCTGGCTGCGTTGCTGATTGAAAAGCTCGGTGATGTCCCCCCCGTGAATAAAACTCAGTCAACAAACAGTGACCAATCACACTTAGGAGCCCGGTATTGATCTGTGCACACGCTCCTCTCTCCACTCTCTCACTCTTTTTACTCTCACTCTCTCTTTCTATCTATCGCTCTGTGTATGCGGCCGACGTACGAACCAAATGACATTGTTTTGCAGCAGCAGTAGTAGTAGTAGTAGAAGTAGTAGTAGTAGTAGTAGTAGTCGTATGAGAGTAGATTTAAAAATGTAACAGTTCGGTTCAGTTTCTATTAGTCCTGGTTTAGCCCCAATTTGGCCCTGGTTTAGTCCTATTTTGGTTCTGGTTTGGGTTTATTGGTTTGGTCCGGGTTTGGTCCTGATTTAGTACTGGTTTAGCAACCTGGTTTGGTCTTAGTATCAATAATGTTGAAGTATCAATAATGTTGAATTCTTTCATCTATTTTCATACATAAGTTGCATTGATTATAAGGTGCATTAAGTGAAACAAACGGACGACACTTGAGACTGATCCCTTAGCCCAGGCGTCCACAATCCATTGACAGATGTGAATGTGGGTGGATAATTTAAGT
This sequence comes from Boleophthalmus pectinirostris, assembly GCF_026225935.1. Lineage (NCBI taxonomy): Eukaryota > Metazoa > Chordata > Actinopteri > Gobiiformes > Gobiidae > Boleophthalmus > Boleophthalmus pectinirostris. The sequence goes on from NW_026571299.1 coordinate 10,081,368, forward strand.
TTGTTTTTTTTCTCTTCGAGGAAAAATCAAATATACATTGATAATAAAGTGTTTAATGCAGCTTTGGGCACATTTGTTTACATTTTACAGAGACAAAACTTAAAACCACATGACTAATTTGCATAAACTATAAGCACTGAAAAAAACAGCTCAACAGCTGCTTGTGCGCTGACGTGGTTCAGCTTCTGTTGGACTAAAGAACATGACTCAGTGGAATATGAGTGTTCTCTCTGTGACAGAGGATGTGCTGCTGATGCTGAGTCTGTTCTGTGCTTCTATCGAGTTGAAGATGTTTCATGTGAAATTTTTTAGAGATTATAAATCTGCAGGTCATACACATCGTCCATATATATATATATATGTATATGTATATATATATATATATATATATATATATGTGCAGTTATCCTCAGTTTAGATGTCAAAAGGGTTTTGTGGCTCTGGCTCTTTGAGTATTTTAGGTTGCTGCCCCCTGGTTTACACAAACGCCAGGTTTAAATCGTAGCCTCCTAGTGTTGTGGCGGTGAATTACTCTGCAGCGCATAGACCTCAACGCAACCCATAAATCAAAAATGAAGAAGAAGCAAAACTATACTTCGCCCTTAAAGAGGAGGCGAGAGTGGGCGTTTCTACTTAGGAGGAGGATGGTTTTGTCACGCGTGCACAACATTTGAAAAGGACAAACACTGTATTTGTCTTTCTTTGGACAATCCTCTATACAACCTATGCTGTATAATGTAACAGAGTTCATCATTGTGGACTCTGGAGTGACTGGAGAGTGCACAGCTCAGTTTGGTATTTTTAAGTTAAACACAGATATAGGCTCACGCAGAGGTGACTTTTAGCATATACAGAGAACAACAAGTCAACTACAAGACTGATTTGCCTTCAAGAAACATCATATTTAAGACAGATATCCCACGAGGAGTGAGGTTTGAACCCACAAGGACTAGAATCTACTGGATCTTAAGACTTTCCAGCAACATCCGTTCATAAATGTTTGTAACAGAGAAAATTATAAAATTTAAAGTAAATATTGGTGCTTTATGTAAGTATTGTGGTGTAGGTTACCTAGATATGCTATTGCTTTGCTTGGAATATCCCACAATAAGGCTTTAATCCGATCTATCTTGCAGTTATTCGCAGCATTATCCACTCGTTCATGTTTTTCTTGCTAAAACTTTTTGTACGATTTGTTTTAATATAAGTGACAATTACCCACTCCATTGTTCTGTCTGTCTCTTTAACGAGCCTTTAGTGAATGATCCAAATGAACATGTGATTTAGTTGGAGCGCAGTGCATTCTGGGAAATCGAATCAAGCCGCTTCCCGTCGGTGGGCGTCATTTTATTATGAAGAGACGGGCAAATGAACAAATGAAGTTATTGTTAAGATGATGAGGAATTGTTATAAATCAAGTTCAATGGAGCCAAATGAAGCAAATGTGTTTAGTCTTATGTCTGTTTGAAGAGCCTCATTCACTTTATAGTCGAAACTCATAATAGAAACTGAATTATTTTGACTTATACATACATTTACACACGTTTTTACTAGTGCTGTGAAGAGATTAACAAAATTGAGAGATTAATTAATTATGATCTGTAAATAATTCATCTAATTAATCTCTTTTTTTTAATCTTACCTAAAAATTGCAGAGTAAAGCCTCAATTTTTTTCAACAATAGTTTCCATTCATTTAAATTCATTATAACATTATTGTGGCAGATCAAAAGGCTGATATAGAACAAAAAAAGTGACTTTATAAAATTTATTGTTTAACAAACTTTAACAGATGCAGTCATTTACATTCTGCTGTGTTCGTTTGTCAAACTCTAAATAATTTGAAAATACAAATAAAATAAATCAGGTTAGAGCCCTGCACCCGCGGGACCCGACGCAAAACAGTGCAGTGCAGGACACATTCTGAAAGCTCACGATGCGGGAGCGGGCGGGTGAGACGATAAACTCCAGTGCCGCAAACTAAATATGAGTGTAAAGTAAAATTTGCAAATGATTCATGTTTTCCTCATACATCATTTGTGCTGGATATTTTATTTTGGCATTAATAAAAAATATTTTAAGCAGCCTGAATTTGCAGATGTGGTTTAATCTTACACACATTTTAGACAATTCCTTTCCGTTTCTCTGTGTTTGATAGAGCTTAAGAAAGCAAACGTCCACATGAAATTTTATTAATCGATTGTCGGGAGAATTAACAATCAATTTTCGACTAATTTTTAACATTTTTATATAATGAGTATCATCATTATTATGACTATTGCTAATCTGCATAAATAACTTAACTTTACAACATATAAACATAAACACTCTAGAGCCACATCAGCCCGTTTGACATTATCATGTGTTTAATGCAGTTTTGTGCAAGTCTCACAGAAATGAAACTTAAAACCACATGGCTAATTTGCATAAACTAAGCAGAGAAACGAAAAACGCTCTTGTGCTGCTGATGTGGTTCAGTTTCTGTCGGACTAAAGGACACGTCTCAGTGGAATATGAGTGTTCTTTCTGTGACAGAGGGATGTTGCTGCTGAAGGTGAGTCTGTTCTTTGTGTGTCGCGATGTTTTCAGAGAGCAGACGTGTGCAGGTTTATCGCAGATGCAGGCGGGAACGGGAATGACAAATTACAATTCTTTGCTGGAGCGATATAAAACAGATTTTATAATAAGGCAACTCGCGTACAGAAACAGTAAAGTTAGAGATTAAAAAATGAGATGAACGCGATTAAAAAACATAACGCGATAATCTGACACCCCTTCATCACAAAACGCACTTGGAGTTGTATTTTGTTTCATTTACACATGTTTAACACACAAATCCTGCATATTTAGGCTGAGTTTTTCTCTCAAATTGAAAACTATTCCACCTCGTGAAGTGCACTACTGAGTTTTTAAGCTCCACACACCTTCACTAGAATCATGTGGATAATTTCATCCCTGGAATTGCCAATCTCTGCTGAACTAAAGGTAAAATGTAGCTGTTAACTTAAACGATTTCATTTGGACAAGAACCGTTTGCATGTGATTGGTCCTGCGTCAATCAGAGGGCAGCGCTGTGGTTCCATCTATTTTGCTTTTATACGGAAGCGTTTTATGGAGCTAAATTATTCCCTGATTGCGGGAAAGATGGACTGGTGTGGGTAGTGTTGTGTTTTAGTTTTAGTTTTTCCTCGAGTGACGCAGAAAAAGAGGGAGCCACTGTCTGTGTGAATGTTCATGTGTGTTATCTTGAACAGGCCAGCGCCAAACGAACCAAAACAAACATGATGACACCAACAGACGTACTTTAGGCGATTTTAGCAAAAATACAGACTGTTAAGTTTGTGAAAAAAGTGCAGCAGGAAGCAGTTTGTGCATCTGTGGGCAGGTGAAATACATGTGTTTTTCTCTCAAATGGATTAAACTAAAGTTATATGTTCATGATATGCAGCTCACAATATGATCTTTATTGCAGTATTTAGTGGAGAGCAGAACTGTCAGTATTTTACTTTTACTAGGGATGGTACAAGATCTCGTGCCACAAGATTGTGCCCGCATGAGAAAAATTATCTTGTGTTTACATTTGGACTGGATAAAAAAGGGTTATGTGTTAGTGAGTCTCTTTAAAAAGTTCCAAAAAGCGGTACTAAAATGGAAACAAAAATATTGAAATCAAATAGATACGAAATTGTGAGGACAAAATTGGAAACTGCAGCCGAAAACAATAATTGAGCAGTATAAAGAAAGTTTGGAATGAGAAGAAACTTGTGACACCTGAACCATGAAACCATGAAACTTTTCTGAAGTCACTGGATGGATGGACAAAGCCTGGACTTCATTGACACTGAAATCATCCTGTCAGGATTCAGAAAGGCCGGAATAATTCTAACTGGAACTGATGCTGAGTCTGACGACAGCGACACAGAAGGGGAAGCGGCGCTCTGTTTACCTCCGGAGGTCGTGGAGTTGCTCAGAAGTAAATAAATAAGAAAACGAAAAAAACAACTATTTTCTTCATTATTTGTCTCCAAAACCAAACTTAAAAAACAGATAATGATTCGTTTTTTCAGTTTTCGATTTTGTGTTTAAATGAATAATGGAAAAAACGGATAAAGGCCGTTTCTCGTGACGTCAATGCCGGACTTTTGTACTGCATACAGACTGAACCAGGACTGATCCAGGTCCATGACCAAACCGGAACCAGACTGGGACTGAGAGCGGGACCAGACTGGAACCAGACCAGGACTAGACCGGGACCAGAGTAGGACCAAACCCGGACTCAGACCGAGACCAGACCGGAGGCTCACAGCCCACAGCTGGGTCGGAGCTTGAAGCTGAGGCTCGGACCCTTTACAGGCACAGAAGTCACGTAAACGGGTCGTTATCCGTTTTTTCCATTATTCATTTAAACACAAAATCGAAAACTGAAAAAACTAATTATCTGTTTTTCATTTTGGTTTTGGAGACAAATAATGAAGAAAACTGTTGTTTTTTCATTTCCTTATTTTTGGTTTTATATTGAAAAACAAATAAACGAATGACACACGGATTGTATAGTTTATCTGAAGAACTGTTCATATGTGACATTAACAGTCTGTTGAACTTGACTTTCAACATGAAATGCCTGTTCTTGGTCTCTGATTTTATAAAATAAATTTCCCCCCAAAAGTGCAATATATATAAGTTTTTTTCTTCTTCATTATGCATTTTTAGTCAAAAAAACCAAACAAAAAAACAGTAAATTTGATTATGTTAAACGTTACTTTTCCGGTGAAGGATCTGCTCGCTCTTGTCTCCATGTTTACTTTGCCTTGATGTTTCACAGGCACTAGGCCTAGTTACAGGTCGGATCTGCGCAGGGGCTGTCTCACCTTGTATTATACTGATTTAATTCTGCTTACATGCTTATATAATATCTGCATTCTCTTTCACTCACACACGGCTGATAACACTTACGCTGTATTCAGGGCAGGCCAAAGGTCACGTACGACCAGTTTAATTTCACATCTATATGGACCAAATCTGAAGAGAAGTGTAGGTGATATTATAAAGGATTATTAGAGATTAAGAGGATTTTTGTCATTATATTGATGAGTGCAGATGGCAATGGGACATAAAGGTTGCGGTCTATTGATACTTTGCATTGGCATCGTGCTGGAGCTGCTCTACATGTACGTCTATGGCGGAATGTTCAACAGTTTCTGTATTAGCAAAGGCTGTCAAATCCGTATTCATATTTATCCGTATCCATCTGAAAACTCCTGGGTTTTTAGGCGTTTGTTTAACAGTAAATATCAGCTGTTCTGTTGTAATTTCAGATACGTCAATTCTTTATTAAAAGTAAGCTCAGACTAAAGACTAAACTGACATCAGACAGAGCAATGCCCACAGTTAGTTTTGATGTCATCAGCTCCAAAGTTTCAATATATAAATCTAATATAAATAATCTAGCAGTGTTCTGGATGTTCTGCAGCGTCTCACAGCTCATGGAGATGTTATTTGGTCTGCCTGTAATGTCCCACAGTATGGCATTAAACTTATATACCTTTCACTTGATTATTTAGAGGTTTGTATTGCTTATACTTAGGGGTGTGCAAATATATCAAAATATTGATATATCGTATCATTTAATGTGATGATACAGTATCGATATCGTGGGCTCCTCTACAGATATATCACCAAGAGTATTTTTTGGTATATTTTACTAATTATTTTGTTACAGTGCTAGAGTTTTGTTGCTTGTTCAGAGGAAGGAAAGTCATTTTACATTTTCACTCTTTTAAATGATTAAAATGGGTGTTTTTCATATTCACTTTGCACAAGAAGTGGTTTAACAAAGACTTTTAATATCACAGCCATGATTTAGTCTTTATTTTTTATTGAACTGTATCGAACAGATTTGAAACATATTGTGCCAAAGATGTTCATTTTTGTCTTCTTATACTTTAACTTTAACTTCTTTTTAAAGACAATGCAGTAAAGTGTGTTTACCTTGTTGACATGTTTCGGCTGCTGGCTGCGAGCCATCTTCAGCACAAAAAGATAAAGCACAACAGGAAAACCTAAAATCCACCATATCAGACTCTGTAAAAGGAACAACCACATTATGGATCTGGACGGGGCTCGGGTCATTGGATCAGAAAACAACAAGTTCAAAACGCTGGATCAAGGAGGACGATGAAATCAGGAAACGAGGCACGGACAGTATGAACCGTGATGACGGAGCGTTCCTCCTTTCACACACCTGGGACACCCTCCTCCAGAGACTCTCCCCGGGCGACGGGAGGCGTGGTCAGTCTGAGCCACCTGCAGGTCCATCAGGTCTGACCACGCCCACAGGAAGTAACAACAGCTGATATACGACACGTCACCACCAACACCGAGGACACTTCTGAAGATATTGCTTGCAGCTGAAACATGTCAACAAGGTAAACACACTTTACTGCATTGTCTTTAAAAAGAACCCAAGAAGTTAATAAAACATATCGTATCGAATCGAAAGTGTACTGTATCGAGATATGTATTGTATTGGCAACTTCTTAATGATACCCAGCCCTATTTATAATTCAAGTCACAGATCTGACATGAAACCCGGCCTTATGGTATTATCTGCTTGTTTATGCTGATAGATGATAAGTTTAAAGCCACACTCTGGAACATTGTAGGGAAAGAAAGGACACAGAGTTACCAGGAGTGGGGTTTGAACCACGAGGACTTCTGTCCACTGGATCTTAAGTCCACACACCTTCACCACTCGGACCATCCTGGTGCTGAATTTGAAAAATGTTATAATGCACCTTCAGTAAATTATTAATGTTTAATCCACATTTATTTTTATCAACATTTTTATCTACATTTATTAATCTACATTTTAAGTACAGTAAGAGAATAGAAACAGGTACTCAAAAATCAAGATATCTGACTATTATTATGTACAGTGCAGCATCTGAGCAGAATAAACTGAATAATATCGAGCTTTATATTTATGATTTGACTCTGGGTGTTTCTAAAATCTAAGAGGACTTTTTAGTGGTTCGGTTTTACACTGTAGAGGCTCGTAGAACAGTTTGTATGGAGTATTGAAGAGCGTGCCAAGTGTTACTGTGAATAATACACAAGGGACAATAGAGGAGCCTGGCCCAGTGCCACAAGAGCACTCAGATCTGGACCAGGCTGAACCAGGACTGAAGTAGGGATGAACAAGAACTAAACCAGGACTAAAGCAAGACTGAACCAGGGCTGAACTAGGATTAAACCAGGACTGAACCAGGACTGAACTAGGACTGAACTAGGACTAAACCAGGGCTGAATCAGGGCTGAACCAGGGCTGAACAAGAACTAAACTAGGACTAAAGCCAGGCAGAACCAGAACTGAACCAGGACTAAAACAGGACTGAACAAGAAACTAAACCAGGACTGAAGCAGGACTGATCCAGGATTAAACCAGGACTGAACAAGGACCTAACTGAACCAGGACTAAACCAGGACTGAACCAGGGACACATAAGGTCACATCAGGAGGTACAGGAGGGTAAATGTTACCTGGTTCATGCCAGATTGATTTGTGTATCAGTCTGAATTTAATTCCACACTTTATCAATCTGGAACAGCTCTCGCTGAAAGAGAGACGACGACTATTTGAATCTGATCGGTTATAAAAGATCAGCAATTTCGGCAATTTCTGAACCATCTGCAGCTAAAATATTCACCCAATCGTCACACAAGTTGGCACACACATAACCGGGGTACACTGGATGTTACAGGTTTGAAACGGGGCAAGGTCACATGAAGGTCAAGGTAACCAAGGTCAAATATGCGTTTTTGGTCATAACTCGATCGAGCTCGAGCAACGGGAGTGAGTCTCAAAAATCTCAGAAAAATTATTATCTATTTATAATTCAACGCATTTGTATAGTAAAATATTAATAGTTTTCGAGCTAATCACTAATTATAACAGTTCCTTTCTCTTTCAATGTAGCCGTTAAAATTCTAATTGGAACAAAAATTATTTTCATTTCTTCTTTTTCTGGTGATACACAACACACTGATCTACAGTCACACAACTAACATATACACAACTCATGAACAGATTACATTTTGGTTACACACTAGTAAACACAGACATTCTCACACAAATGTTCATGGGCCTGTACAGATACACACATTGCATTGTGGATATAACGATCATGTAATATGGGCTGGGCTCCTCATGAACTGCTTCTGTGACTGATGCCTCATGGGGGACCAGGTTGCTTCTGATTGCGCTTGGTTTAGTTTCATTACTTGATTGAGTCTTTACACTGATATACTGCCATTGCGTTTGTCATCGTGTTTGTTCCCGACTTGGAAGTGGAGCACGCGGCGATGTTTAACTCAAGAGATTATGTGTTTGCGAGTTCGGAAATGCGGCGTTACGACGTGCAGCTAAAACCCCTGACTGTGGCGTCTGGCGCGCGCTGTGGCCTGGTTGTGCGGTGTCTCTAAAGTGGGGTTTATATTAAGCTCCGTGTGGGCAGTTTGGGGACACTTCTGATGAATGAGTTTAGCTCTCGACTTCTTTAACCTCCACACATCTGCACACACTCGCCCCGCATCACTGAATATATTAGTGTCTCTTTAAAGGGACCATGTTACGCTGTTTGCTGGTCTGTGTCATGATGTTGTTTCCTCGTTACAAACAGATCTGGAGTTGTGTTTTGTTTTATTCACACATGTTTAACACACAAATCCTGCATATTTACGCTGAAAACACTCTGTTCCGCCTCGTGATGTCGTGTACAGGAAGTGCTCCGGTTACATGCCGCCACTCCGACACCGACGTCCAGTTGTCGGAGTGGCGGCATTTACATTTTTTAACAAACGTGCCTGCATTTTTTTTTTTTTTTTCCTTGGTCGGAAAGGTTGGAGCACTTCATTATGCCATTCCAAGGTCATTTTTAAGTTACAGCGGCGCGTTTTTCAGGACAATACTGTCATGGACTAATGGCGTAGGAGGTGCAGTGTGGGCGGCATGGTTTAGTCCTGGTTATAGTCCTTTTTTTAGTCATGGTTTAGTCCTGGTTTAGTCCTTTTTTTAGTCATGGTTTAGTCCTGGTTATAGTCCTTTTTTTAGTCATGGTTTAGTCCTGGTTATAGTCCTTTTTTTAGTCATGGTTTAGTCCTGGTTATAGTCCTTTTTTTAGTCATGGTTTAGTCCTGGTTATAGTCCTTTTTTTTAGTCATGGTTTAGTCCTGGTTTAGTCCTGGTTTAGACCTGATTTTAGTCCCGATTTTAGTTCTGGTTTAGTCATGGTTTAGTCCTGGTTTAGTCCTTTTTTTAGTCATGGTTTAGTCCTGGTTATAGTCCTTTTTTTAGTCATGGTTTAGTCCTGGTTATAGTCCTTTTTTTTGTCATGGTTTAGTCCTGGTTTAGTCCTGGTTTAGACCTGATTTTAGTCCCGATTTTAGTTCTGGTTTAGTCATGGTTTAGTCCTGGTTTAGTCCTTTTTTTAGTCATGGTTTAGTCCTGGTTTAGTCCTTTTTTTAGTCATGGTTTAGTCCTGGTTATAGTCCTTTTTTTTGTCATGGTTTAGTCCTGGTTTAGTCCTGGTTTAGACCTGATTTTAGTCCCGATTTTAGTTCTGGTTTAGTCATGGTTTAGTCCTGGTTTAGTCCTGGTTTAGTCATGGTTTAGTCCTGGTTTAGTCCTGGTTTAGACCTGATTTTAGTCCCGATTTTAGTTCTGGTTTAGTCCTGGTTTAGTCCTGGTTTAGTCCTGGTTTTAGTCCTGGTTTGGACCCGATTTTAGACCTGGTTTAGACTTGGTTTTAGTCCTGGTTTGGACTTGGTTTTAGTCCTGGTTTAGACTTGGTTTTAGTCCTTTTTTTAATCATGGTTTAGTCCTGTTTAGTCCTGGTTTAGTCCTGGTTTAGACTTGGTTTTAGTCCTGATTTAGACTTGGTTTTATTCCTGGTTTAGACCTGGCTTTAGTCCTTTTTTTAGTCATGGTTTAGTCCTGTTAAGTCTTGGTTTAGTCCTGGTTTTAGTCCTGGTTTAGATCTGATTTTAGTCCCAATTTTAGTTCTGGTTTAGTCATGGTTTAGTCCTGGTTTATTCCTGGTTTTAGTCCTAGTTTACACTTAGTTTTAGTCCTGGTTTAGCCCTCGTTTTAGTCCTTTTTTTAGTCATTGTTTAGTCCTGCTTAGTCCCTGGTTTAGACCTGGTTTTAGTCCTGATTTTAGTCCTGGTTTAGACCTGATTTTAGTCCTGGTTTAGACCTGGTATAGTTTAGCTTTGGATACGTACACAGACTAATAATAAATAGTTCTGTCTGTTTTTGATTCTAACATGGCTTAAAGTTCCCAAGAGTCAAGTTAGCGTCGTAATTATTCACCACAACGACTTTATTCGTGCTTTTCACAACATTTAGAGGCCATACTGAAGTTTAATAGTAACGATATGAAATGAACAATGAAACGTTTAATAATCAGAACACACTCACTCACTCACGCATATATGAAGCAGCTTTTTTTTTTCTTTATACAAAACTAATTGTGACTAAATGTTTGTGTTTCAGTCTGAACTACAGCGGCATGTGCCTGGCGTCTGATGCCCAGTTCAGTGACTTCCTGGACGGGATGGGACCAGCGCAGTTCGTGGGCCGACAGACGCTGGCCACCACCTCCATGGGTAAGAGTTTAAAGGACACAAAACAAAAGAAAAAAAGAACAGCGAGCAAACGAGTGTGGAACAGCAACACAGTATTTAAAGGGAATAAGACATGTTAGCTCATTTCACCAAAACAATTATTTGTGTTTAGGATTTTTTAGGTTCCATAGCACAAGAAAATAGAGACTTTTAATTTTTTTTAATAATAAGGATTTTGAGCTCAGAAAAAGTTTATGATCTAAAACTAGGTAAAAATCGCCACAAAATCCAACACTTTTGCCTATTAAAAAATCCTTGACAAGACTTAAAGGTTGTATGGAGGATTCTTTTTTTAGTTTCAAATTATCAGTGAAAGTTTAAAATACCATTACAGAGACACAGCAGCCTTGTAATTATGATGATCCAAAAAAAAAAAAAGAATGAAAATCTATCAACTGTGGACGTAGTGAGGCCAGATAAACATCAGCCAATAGGTAACAAGGCTACCTCATTTTCTATTGGCTGTTAGGTTGTCAATCAATCTCCCTACGTTTCTAGTGTGACTGACTCGTCGGCGTGCGGGGATTATGCGGTTTATGCAGCGGTTCTTAGAGGCTTTTTCAAACTGCAGCTTTGTCGCAATTTGCACAAAAAGTTTGTTGCGACGGCGGACGAGAATCCACGACCAGTTCGCCGCGAAAGAAAGTCCGTTTTTGAGGTCGCTGAAAGAAGAAGAGAAGGGGAAAAGGAGCGAAGACAAACTGAGGTGATTCTTGGAGATTCCTTCCAGCGATTGTGCGACTAAAAATTCGCATTTGCTAAATTATTTCTTGACATGTTACTTCAACAGTAATTCTGAACATGCACGGGATGTAAACAAGCGTGATTTCTAGAGTAAAGAGACGGGAGGAGGTGTTTCTACTGAGGCTGTGGAGGAGGAAGGTGGTGTTACGCATGCACAATATTTGAAAAAGGACTGTCGCTGTATTTCTCTTCCCTTAAAAAATCCTCTATACAACCTTTAATAGACCTTTTAGTTGTGGGTAAATTCTTTGTGGACAGAATGTTTATCCTTTGTCGACCTTGTTGGGTGAAGATTTGGTGATGGGGCAGATTTATGAAGCTGGTGGAGAATACGTGAGACATTTCCACAGATATTTTGTCATAGAAAAGCATTAACGTGAGTGACGTTTACTAGGGTTAGACCTGGTTTAGTCCTGGTTTTAGTCCTGGTTTAGACCTGGTTTATTCCTGGTTTAGTCCTGGTTTAGACCTGGTTTTAGTCCTGACTTTAGTCCTGATTTTAGGCCTCAGTTTAGACCTGGTTTAGACCTGGTTTAGTCCTGGTTTAGACCTGGTTTTAGACCTGGATTATTTCTGATTTTAGTCCTGGTTTAGACCTGGTTGAGACCTGGTTTTAGTCCTGATTTTAGTCCTGGTTTAGTCCTGGTTTAGACCTGGTTTAGTCCTGGTTTAGACCTGGTTTAGACCTGGTTTTAGTCCTGATTTTAGTCCTGGTTTAGACCTGGTTTTAGTCCTGATTTTAGAACTGGTTTAGACCTGGTTTAGTCCTGGTTTTAGTCCAGTTTTAGTCCTGGTTTAGACCAGGTTTATTCCTGGTTTAGTCCTGGTTTAGACCTGGTTTTAGTCCTGATTTTAGTCCAGATTTTAGGCCTCAGTTTAGACCTGGTTTAGACCTGGTTTAGTCCTGGTTTAGTCCTGGTTTAGACCTGGTTCAGACCTGGTTTTAGTCCTGATTTTAGTCCTGGTTTAGTCCTGGTTTAGTCCTGGTTTAGACCTGGTTTAGACCTGGTTTTAGTCCTGATTTTAGTCCTGGTTTAGACCTGGTTTTAGTCCTGATTTTAGAACTGGTTTAGACCTGGTTTAGTCCTGGTTTTAGTCCAGTTTTAGTCCTGGTTTTAGACCTGGTTTATTCCTGGTTTAGTCCTGGTTTAGACCTGGTTTTAGTCCTGATTTTAGTCCTGGTTTAGACCTGGTTTTAGTCCTGATTTTAGAACTGGTTTAGACCTGGTTTAGTCCTGGTTTTAGTCCAGTTTTAGTCCTGGTTTTAGACCTGGTTTATTCCTGGTTTAGTCCTGGTTTAGACCTGGTTTTAGTCCTGATTTTAGTCCTGGTTTAGTCCTGGTTTAGACCTGGTTTAGACCTGGTTTAGACCTGGTTTAGTCCTGGTTTAGACCTGGTTTTAGACCTGGATTATTTCTGATTTTAGTCCTGGTTTTAGACCTGGTTGAGACCTGGTTTTTAGTCCTGATTTTAGTCCTGGTTTAGTCCTGGTTTAGACCTGGTTCAGACCCGGTTTTAGTCCTGATTTTAGTCCTGGTTTAGTCCTGGTTTAGACCTGGTTTAGTCCTGGTTTAGACCTGGTTTAGACCTGGTTTTAGTCCTGATTTTAGTCCTGGTTTAGACCTGGTTTTAGTCCTGATTTTAGAACTGGTTTAGACCTGGTTTAGTCCTGGTTTTAGTCCAGTTTTAGTCCTGGTTTAGACCTGGTTTATTCCTGGTTTAGTCCTGGTTTATTCCTGGTTTAGTCCTGGTTTAGAACTGGTTTTAGTCCTGATTTTAGCCCAGATTTTAGGCCTCAGTTTAGACCTGGTTTAGTCCTGGTTTAGACCTGGTTTAGTCCTGGTTTTAGTCCAGTTTTAGTCCTGGTTTAGACCTGGTTTGTTGGTTGAAGATTAGGTGATGGAACATATATTTTTATAGAAAAACATTGAAACCATAGAACTAAGATTAAAAAGTGCTTAATTACTTTGATTTCTTCATGTCATCTGCACAGAGCAAAGGATCATGGTCTATGTAGTTCTGTCTGTATTTTTGTTTTTTCTTGATCTATTTTGGTTATTTCGGTTATTGTTACATCCCCACTGACTTATTCGCCCACATGTGCTCCAGCGTACAGTGAGATCTGTCCTCCACCTCCCGTGTACTGTCCTTTCTGGCCCCGCGTTAAACTGGGTCAGTCCGGTCCCAGTCCGAGCTCGTCCTTGGCCTGGAAACGGCGAAACCAGCTGGACTTGACTCAAGCTCGGCCAATGTTTCGCCGTTACGTAAATACGAGCCAAAATAACTACACAAAACTGCAGATTCTGAGCCGCTTGTTCTTTCGCAGAGAGATCGAAAAGCAAACAAAAACTCCCGGGCTGATAACGCGGCTTTAATTCGGACTGGAGATTGTTTCAGATTTCAAAAACTTCAAAAATTGACTCTCGTGAGCTTCAAGACGTGTTATAATGTTGTTACTTCCTCCTCGTTCAAGTTCGAAATGCTCTGGTCCACCTCGTGATGTCATGAAGTGGTCGTCAGCCGATATTTTTATACCTTTTGTTCAGTAGAAATCGGCAATTCCAGGTGTGAAATCATCCAAATGATTCTAGTGAAGGTGTACGGAGTTTAAAAACACAGTGGAGCAGATTCTGTATTGACATCACAAGGTGGAGCGGAGGGTTTGAAATCTGTGTATCATTCGTTCGTTTGTTTTTCAAAATAAAAACGAAAATAAGAAAATGAAAACAACAACTACTTTCTTCGTTATTTGTCTCCAAAACGAAAAGGAAAAAAACAGATGATGATTAGTTTTTTCAGTTTTCAATTTTTTGTTTCAATGAAAAATGGAAAAAAAAAAAACAGATAACGGCATTTTCCAGTTAAACTGTGATGCTGAACTGAACCAGGTCTAAACCAGAACTAAACCAGGTCTAAACCAGAACTAAACCAAGACTAAACCAAGACTAAACCAGGTCTAAACCAGAACTAAACCAGGTCTAAACCAGGACTAAACCAGGACTAAACCAGGTCTAAACCAGGACTAAACCAGAACTAAACCAGGTCTAAACCAGGACTAAACCAGGTCTAAACCAGGACTAAACCAGGACTAAACCAGGTCTAAACCAGGTCTAAACCTAAAAGGTCTAAACCAGGACTAAACCAGGAACTAAACCAGGTCTAAACCAGAACTAAACCAGGTCTAAACCAGACTAAACCAGGACTAAACCAGGTCTAAACCAGACTAAACCAGGTCTAAACCAGGACTAAACCAGGACTAAAACCAGGTCTAAACCAGAACTAAACCAGGTCTAAACCAGGACTAAACCAGGTCTAAACCAGGACTAAACCAGGACTAAACCAGGTCTAAACCAGAACTAAACCAGGTCTAAACCAGAACTAAACCAGGACTAAACCAGGACTAAACCAGGAACTAAACCAGGTCTAAACCAGAACTAAACCAGGACTAAACCAGGTCTAAACCAGGACTAAACCAGGACTAAACCAGGTCTAAACCAGGTCTAAACCAGAACTAAATCAGGACTAAACCAGAACTAAACCAGAACTAAACCAGGACTAAACCAGGTCTAAACCAGAACTAAATCAGGACTAAACCAGGACTAAACCAGGTCTAAACCAGGACTAAACCAGGTCTAAACCAGGACTAAACCAGGTCTAAACCAGGACAAAAACCAGGACTAAATCAAAACTAAACCAGGACTACATCAGGACTTAACCAGGACTAAATCAGGACTAAAACCAGGACTAAACTAGGATTAAATCAGGACTAAATCAGGACTAAACCAGGACTAAATCAAGGACTAAACCAGGACAAAATCAGGACTTAACAAGGCTAAACCAGGACTGAACTGAAGTAGGACTAAACCAGGACCCAGGACTGAACCAGGACTAAACCAGGTCTAAACCAGAACTGAACCAGGACTGAACCAGGACTGAGTGTTGGGACGGGCCCAGAGGTGTGCCCGCATAGACCGTCAGGTGACTGCCGGCGAAAGGTCCGGCACAGAGCTGCACGGGGCTGAGCCGTCGCCCGATCGTGCTTTTTGGATGCCCTGCTCCACGAGCTCGGGGTTGTCCTTCTCTGTCTCAAATCAAGATTAGTTCAAGATTAGACCTGGTTTAGACCTGGTTTAGTCCTGTTTTAGTCCTGGTTCAGTCCGTATGCTGCGCAAAAGTTCAGCATCACAGTTTAAGTCAAGGAAATGGGAATTATCTGTTTTTTTCCATTTAAAAACAAAATCGAAAACTGAAAAAACGAATCGTTATCCTTTTTTTTTTTTTTTTCATTTTCGTTTTGGAGACAAATAATGAAGAAAATACGAACGAACGAATGATACACGCATTGTTTGAGAGTTTGAGAGAAGAACTCAGCCTAAATGTGCAGGTTTGTGTGTTAAACATGAATGAAACAAAACTTAACTCCAGGTCTGTTTGCGACGATTAAACAACATTATAACACTGATCAGAAAATAAAGTTATACCAGAATTTTACCCGAATTGTGCCTCCGTGTGTGTCTGACTCGTGTTCGCCCCCTGCAGGTGACGTGGAGATCGGTCTGATGGAGAGGAACGGCTCTCTGGAGGTGGAGGTGGTCCAAGCCCGAGGACTCACCATGAAACCTGGCTCCAAGTGTCCCCCAGGTGAGCAGCTCTGTGGCCTCGTGGTTTAAGTTTAACCTTTTTTACAGCAAATTTAAAGGTCCATTGTGGAACTTTTCTGGCGGATGGAGCCGTTCATTTGTCTGGAATGTTTCACAGTATAGTGTTAAACCTTTCTATCTTCACGGAGACCAAACCAGACCAAGTTACAGGTCAGAATGTTTGTTTTTCTAGGTATTTTTGAGCTTTAAAAAAACACTTGCAGTTGAATAAATGTAAGGTCAAGCTGTTTAATGTCACACTGTGGAACATTCCAGGCAGAGCAATGACATCTCCATAGGAAACAAGCAGATGAAAAAGTTACATAGTGCTGGTTTAATTCTGGTTTAGACCTGGTTTAGACCTGGTTTAGTCCTGGTTTAGTCCTGGTTTAGACCTGGTTTAGTCCTGGTTCAGCTCTGATTTAGACCTTGTTTAGTCCTGGTTTAGTCCTGGTTTAGACCTGGTTTAGTCCTGGTTCAGCTCTGATTTAGACCTAGTTCAGTCCTGGTTCAGTCCTGATTTAGTCTTGATTTTGTCCTGGTTTAGACCTGGTTTAGACCCGGTTCAGTCCTCAGTTCAGTCCTATTTCAGCTCTGGTTTAGTCCTAGTTTAGTCTTGGTTCAGCTCTGGTTTAGACCTGATTTAGACCTGGTTTAGTCCTGGTTTAGTCCTTGATTCAGTCCCGATTCAGTCCTCGATTCAGTCTTGGTTTAGACCTGGTTTAGACCTGGTTCAGTCCTGGTTTAGACCTGGTTTAGTCCTGGTTTAGTCCTGGTTTAGTCCTTGGTTCAGTCCCGATTCAGTCCTCGATTCAGTCTTGGTTTAGACCTGGTTTAGACCTGGTTTAATCCTGGTTTAGTCCTGGTTTAGTCCTGGTTTAGTCCTTGGTTCAGTCCCGATTCAGTCCTCGATTCAGTCTTGGTTTAGACCTGGTTTAGACCTGGTTTAGACCTGGTTCAGTCCTGGTTTAGTCCTTGGTTCAGTCCCGATTCAGTCCTCGATTCAGTCTTGGTTTAGACCTGGTTTAGACCTGGTTTAGTCCTGGTTTAGTCCTGGTTTAGTCCTGGTTTAGTCCTGGTTTAGTCCTTGGTTCAGTCCCGATTCAGTCCTCGATTCAGTCTTGGTTTAGACCTGGTTTTGTCCTGGTTCAGTCTTGATTTAGTCCTGGTTTAGCTCTGGTTTAGTCCTAGTTTAGTCCTGGTTCAGTCCATATACGGCACGGTTGAATAGGTCAAGCTGTTTAATGTCACACTGTGGAACATTCCAGGCAGAGCAATGACATCTCCATAGAAACAAGCAGATGAAAAAGTTACATAGTGCACCTTTTGAATATTTCTACCTCTATTATATCTATAATACCTCATTATATTGTGATACAGAGCTCAAAAGTTGTGTTCCAAGTCTGATTAAAAGTTCTGTGGCTCCTTCAGAACTATGTGGAACTATGTAAAGTTTGAACATCTTCAGGTTAACACAGAACATTTCCAGTTTTTACAATCCCTCAAAATGTTTACCACAAAATCACAGAGAAAAAAAGCGAATCAAAAGCGAATTACAGGTGTCAGCTTCCTGTTACATGCAGCTTTCTCCCGTCTCTATTGAACAAAAGGTAAAAGTCGAAAACTGTCGCTTCATGACATCACAAGGTGGAACAGAGCGTTTTGAGTTTTAGAAATGTAGACAGACTAATAATAAAGGATAACTTCCAAGTCCTAGTCCAACATCAGTCCTGGTTTGGTCCTGGTTTAGTCTTGGTTCAGTTCTGATTTAGACCTGGTTTGACATGGTTTAGTCCTGATTTAGACCTGGTTTAATCCTAGTTTAACCCTGGTTGTAGACCTGGTTCAGTCCTGGTTCAGTCCTTGGTTCAGTCCTGGTTCAGTCCTGGTTCAATCCTGGTTTAGTCCTGGTTCAGTATTGGTTTAGTCCTGGTTTAGACCTGGTTTAGTCTTGGTTCATTTCTGGTTTAGTCTTGGTTCAGTTCTGGTTTAGACCTGGTGTAGACATGGTTTAGTCCTGGTTTAGACCTGGTGTAGTCCTGGTTTAGTTCTGGTTTAGACCTGATTTAGTCCTGGTTGTAGACCTGGTTCAGTCCTGGTTCAGTCCTCGGTTCAGTCCTGGTTCAGCTCTGGTTTAGTCCTAGTTTAGTTCTGGTTTAGCTCTGGTTTAGACCTGGTTTCGTCCTGTTTTAGTCTTGGTCCAGTTCTGATTTAGACCTGGTTTAGACCTGGTGTAGTCCTGGTTTAGTCCTGGTTTAGACCTGGTTTAATCCTAGTTTAGTCCTGGTTTAGACCTGGTTTAATCCTGGTTGTAGACCTGGTTCAGTCCTGGTTCAGTCCTCGGTTCAGTCCTGGTTCAGCTCTGGTTTAGTCCTAGTTTAGTCCTGGTTCAGTCCTGGTTTAGTCCTGGTTTAGACCTGGTTTAGTCTTGGTTCATTTCTGGTTTAGACCTGGTGTAGACATGGTTTAGTCCTGGTTTAGACCTGGTTTATTCCTGGTTCAGCTCTGGTTTAGTCCAAGTTTAGTCCTGGTTCAGTCCTGGTTTAGACCTGGTTTAGACCTGGTGTAGTCCTGGTTTAGTTCTGGTTTAGACCTGATTTAGTCCTGGTTTAGACCCGGTTTAGTCCTGATTCAGTCCTCGGTTCAGTCCTGGTTCAGCTCTGGTTTAGTCCTAGTTTAGTTCTGGTTTAGCTCTGGTTTAGACCTGGTTTCGTCCTGTTTTAGTCTTGGTCCAGTTCTGATTTAGACCTGGTTTAGGCCTGGTGTAGTCCTGGTTTAGTCCTGGTTTAGTCCTGGTTTAGACCTGGTTTAGTCCTGGTTTAGACCTGATTTAGTCCTGGTTTAGACCTGGTTTAGCCCTGGTTTAGCCCTGGTTTAGACCTGTTTCAGTCCTCAGTTTAGTCCTGGTTTAAATCTGGTTCACTCCTGGTTCACTCCTGGTTCAGTCCCGGTTTAGTCCTGGTTCAGTTTGGCATCTTTGCACAGTTATTTTGTGGAGAATAACTTAAAGTGCTGCAATAATTGTGTAATCTTTTACATTTTAAACACATTAATATTGTAATGTCATGAATTACTTTGAAATGACAATAACAAGTCATAAATAACACATTACAGTTTTAACGTCACTTGCCCAACAGTGATGCGGAGAGTTAAAAATGTTGTTAAAATGTAGTTGATGCGTCTTATATTCAGGTGAAATTGTCTGTTTTTCATGTTTTTAAGTCTCCAAAACTCAGCTACAGCGTCTTTAATCAAGCCTGACGTTCTCTTCAGATGAAATATCGTGTATAACTTTTCCTCGGCCGTAACTTAACAACTATTTACGGTCGTGAGGCGGCGGGTACAAGATGCCTCGGTTAATTAGGCTGTTTGCGTGAGAGGCAGAGACAATAATTAAAGTCAGTTAATGATGTGAATATATGTGACGTGACGGAGCGGACGGCGTTGTGTAACTGCCCATTAACCGCGCTTATGTAACACGGACCAGCAAATCATCCGGACGCCTCACCCGCAGGAGCACGCGCAAACTGCATTACAGATACGAGAGGTGGGAGACGGTCGTTATGTGGGTGAACGGGCTCAGGGGGAAGCGGGGAGAAGGTGACGTGCTTTTGTGAACGGGGCCGTGGACGTTTCAAGTTCAACGCACAGACGGAGGTGACGGTAACAATAAGAAGTATTTACAGAGGCGTTTTGAAATGTTTACAAGGTTTATTGTGATTGAACAATACTAAAAATGGCGTAAAAGTAGTAAAAAGAGAATGCACGAAAAACAGATAAACAAGAAAATGTTCAGATTAATCAAAGGAATAATTAAAATGAGTTCAAACTATTAAAAAAACAAATAAAATAAAAGTAAAATAATAAATAAATAATAAAGTAAAGTAGAGTAAAGTAGAGTACAGTAAAAATCAGTGTTAAGAAGTAATTAAATTTAGAATCACAAGCTTAAAGGTTGTATAGAGGATTTTTTTAAGGGAAGAGAAATACAGCGACAGTTCTTTTACAAATGTTGTGCATGCGAGTTTTTAGACCCTTCGTCCGCTTCACTCGCGCAATCGCTGGAAGGAATCTCCAAGAATCACCTCAGTTTGTCTTCGCTCCTTTTCCCCTTCTCTTCTTCTTTCAGCGACCTCAAGAACCGACTTTCTTTTGCGGCGAACTGGTCGTGGATTCTCGTCCGCCGTCGCAACAAACTTTGTGAGGAAGTGACAGTTTGAAAAAGCCTCTAAGAACCGCTGCATAAACCACGTGATCCCTGCATCCCGACGAGTCAATTACACTAGAAACGTAGGGAGTTTGATTGATGACCTGACAGCCAATAGGTAAAGAGGCAGCCTCGTTTTCTATTGGCTGATGTTTATCTGGCCTCAACACGTACACAGTTGATAAATTTTCATTCTTTTTTTTTTTTTGGTCATCGTAATTACAAGGCTGCTGCGTCTCTGTAATGGTATTTTAAACTTTCATTGACAATTTGAAACAAAAAAAAAATCCTCCATACAACCTTTAATCTCCCAGTCTGAACAACAGTGTAGACCAGGGATTCCCAAAGACCAGGCTGTGGGATGTTTGGTACCGGCCCGCGAAAGCGCGAACCCCCCTCGTACGCCACACTGACTTTCCCTCCTGTACGCCGCGCAGACCATCCCTCCTCCCGTACGTTTCACAGGCCACACCTCTAAACCAGAACTAAAACCAGAACTAAACTAGAACTAAAACCAGGACTAAAACAGAACTGAAACAGGACTAAAACAGGTCAAAAACAGGTCAAAAACAGGTCAAAAACAGGTATAAAACAGGTCAAAAACAGGTCTAAAACAGGTCAAAAACAGGTCAAAAACAGGTCAAAAACAGGTCTAAAACAGGTCAAAAACAGGTCAAAAACAGGTCTAAAACAGTACTAAAACTGGTCTAAAACAGGTCTAAAATCGGACTAAAAAAGGATTTAGCCAGGACTTAACTTAACAGGACTTCATCTGAAATATTGTTGGATATAAAACTGGTCCATGGCACAAAAAAGGTTGGGGACCACTGCTGTAGACTATTTCTATTCTAAGAAACATTTGGCAATATAACTTTGTTCACGAGTAAAGTAACTAAAAGTAAAAGTTGTTATGTTTTGGGGATATCAACATATGTTACATTTTTCGCGCTGTAACTAGTAATGTATAATGTATTATAATTTCATTTGCCCAACACTGGATTGAAGATTCTGTGCCTACAGCCACTCAGCCACTGTCCCTATAATCACAGTGCACAGTCGTCCAGTGTTAGTTTAGTCATGTTTGAGCCAAAGTTCTTCAGTTTCCCTCACGTGTCTGTACCAGGATGGTTTAGGCCACAGGTGTCAAACATAAGGCCCGGGGGCCAGATCCGGCCCTCCAAGACCTTTAATGTGGCCCTTGGGTGATTTTCTACTAAAATATTTTAATTATATTTTCTATTAAAATATTGTTAATTTTCTGTGGTGTTTATCACAGCAGCGTCTCCAGTGTCTCTGTACATGGCCCCTCCCACCAGAGCAGCACAAATGAAGACTTGTCTCTTTCCAAACGCTCTTAAAGGACGATCGTTTTGACTGTTGACCGTGACACCCTCATCAGAAAAATGTCAAAAATGAGAAAAGTGGAGCCGAGTGCAGAAGAAAAACAGACTTATTCCTATTTGCATACAAGTTAATGTTAAAACATTGTGTTGAAATTGAATTTTTCTTAAAATTTCAGGTTGTTCATAATATTATAATAAGAAAGAGTTCATCAATTAAAAAAGATTTCTGTAATAGATTTGCGTTTCTCTTTACAAATATTTGAACTTATTGTTATTTTTTTGGGGTTTATATGCCATGAGTTTTCTGATCCTGGCCCCTTTGGGATCAAAGTAGATTAGATACGGCCCCTGGACCAAAATAAGTTTGACACCCCTGGTTTAGGCGTTGGACTTAAAAACCAATGGACAGAAGTCCTCATGGGTCAAACCACACTCCTCTTGATAAACTGTTGTATCAAGATTAACAAATGCAGTTTCTTCTATTACAGATGGAGTTACTCAAGGTTACTCCCTTAGCAACTACTTTCACGTAATATGTTCTTTGCAGCAATCAGTCACCAGGATGGGCAAGTAGTTACGGCGTTGGACTAAAGTTCCAATAGACACTAGTCCTCATTGTTTCAAACCCTCTCTCCTGGTAAACTGCTACATCAAGATAAACAAATGCATTTTCTTGTACCACAGATGGAGTTACTTAAGATTACTTCCTTAGCAATTACTTACACATAATATGTTTCCTGCAGCCATCAGTCACCAGGATGGGCGAGTGGTTAAGTCATTGTATTTATGATCCAATAGACCGTAGCCCTCGTTGGTTCGAACTACAGACTATATATAAATGGACATACGTAGCTAACATGTTCATTGGGGTGCTTCTGGCTCCTTCAACTCTTTTTCCAATTGACTTTACATTGGAAAAATGTTTAAGTGTTCATATTAACCCACTCTACATGATACTGGTGTTTTTATTTAGCTATAAATGTATGTTTATTTAACTATATTTATGCTATTTAGCTTTGTAAGTAAATAAATTCCCATTAAGGATCTGGCTCCAAATTCACTCCTATAACTGCCGGCCTCGGTGAGCTTCATTTGGCTGGAGCCGAGAGCTATGGATGACCTCACACTCCCTTAATCTTTATACAGTCTATGGTTCAAACTCCACTCTTGGTAGATCATTTAAATTACATTTTACTCAGCTGTTGTCGGCCATCGGCGCTGACAATTTAAGCTCTAAAAAGAATACATTTTGATTCGTTAATCGCTACGGAAACTGCGCTAACTCTCATCCTCCCTCATCCAACGCCCGTGGACACTTGTACTGAGTTGCGGTTCTTGTTTGTTTTGATTCCAGCGGCGTACATAAAGGTCTACCTGCTGGAGAACGGACTCTGCGTGGCCAAGAAGAAGACCAAGAGCGTGAGGAAGAGCCTGGACCCTCTGTACAACCAGCTGCTCGTCTTCAGTCAGAGCCCCCAAGGCAAAGTCATGCAGGTGAGTCCCTCAAACCAACGCCTGACCTACACTACACACAGACGTACAGGTATATTTATAGTCATTTTTTATAGTGTGGGTAATATTATGTGTTGGTCATGCTAATTTACCTAATATTATGGACTTTGGAATGACAACAGGGTGGAAAACACGTATGACTATCTATAGGTCTATATAACATGTTTTTTCTGTACTTGGAGTGCCATAAAGAACATGTTTTTCTGGACTTTGAGATGCCACGAAGCAGAAAAACTGACATATGTGGACCCCGTGGCATGTTCCCACCCATGATAAGGTGTACTGGGTCAGCAGTATTGTTCATTTTCTTGCTGTATATGCTAAATCAACAAGTTAATGTTTTGTCAAGATGTAGTATAAAGCTACCCCTGAGTTTGAGTTGGTCAGAGACGTCGTTCCGGGGTGGCAGTTGTACTTGGTAATCAACTTGAATCCCTCTCAATGGAAAATGACGAAATAAAGTGGCCTGTTCTCTCGGATTCTCCATCTCCTGTGCTTCTTTTTAGGACACGCATTGAACCTTCCGAAAAAACCCACAGTAGCTTTAGATTCATTTTCTTTTTAGAGTAATTTTCTAATAATTGTGCTTCTCAAACACCGGACTTTAACTACTTCTTGAGACTTATTTGACAGTGTAACGGTACTTTTATTCGAATAATAGTTTGGTTTCTCTTCCCAATGTGAGTAAGGCTACGTTCAGACTGCAGGGCTTATTACTCAATTTGGAATATTTTGTGAAATCCAATTTTTTTGCGACTTGTATGTGATCTCCAACGTGAACTATAGACGCCCAAAAAGTGTCCCACATGTGCACTGGTGGACATGACGATGGACGTGAGCATTGAGCACCTGGAGATTTTAAAGTTGCTGTTGTACCAAAGCCAGAACATGAACAACTTATTTGTTTTAAGGAGGAGTTTGAGGAGGAGAAAGACGAGATTTTTGGCTGTGGCGTTAGCGCCCGTAGAAAGGAACGTGCGGGTGCAGAGTCGCAGCCGAGAGCGGTGGGATTGCGATGTGCTTCGATGTTTCACTGACACAGAGTTCAGACACAGTTTTCGTATGACAAGAAGAACGTTTGTGTACATTTGTGACGTGTAGGTGGGATGAATGTGACCTGGCCGTTCGGACTGAAGTCGCACGTCAAAAGATCGGATATGTGTCTGTTTTAGGAGCACGTATCCAAGTGGTCTGGGTCGCGTTTGAAAAAAATCGGAGCTGTGTCATTCAGACTGTCATTAAAAGATCAGATACAGGAGAATACGGGTGAATAAATCGGATTTGGGTCACTTCAGGCTGCAGTCTGAATGTAGCCCAAGTCTACAAGTGACAAAAGCTTTACAAAGTTGAATAAAAATGAATTCTGCTTTAAAAAGACCATGTAAACATTTAATCCCTAATGAAAATTATTATTCAAAATTAATTCCGAAGTAAGTGGGTGGTTTATTCCGATTTTAAAGCCGAATTAATGTATTTCTTGTTCATGTAAACGTTTATTCTTCTTAAAAATAATTCCGGTTGTTCAGCGCATGCTCGTTGGATCGCCCCTTCTGACGCGATGACGCACTGCAAGAGCAAATGTTGGTCACAATTTTTTAAATAAGTGAGCTGAAAGAACTACAAATAATGAAAGAGGTTATGTATGTAGATGGATACATATGCATTTATGTATATATGTGTGTGTTTAGGTATGACGTATAGGTATAATACGTATTGTTTGGTTGGGGGGTGGGAAGGACAAAGACAACTTATTATTTTTGCTTTAATGATAATATTCTCCGACACTCTTCCCTTCCCTTCTCCTCCTCAGCCGACAGACGTAAAGCGTGATAAGAAAATTCTCCAGCTGCTGCTTCTTTATCATTGGAACGACTCTGAAAAAAGTTCGTATCGTGTTTGTGTCCGTGGCGTAACGACAAACCGAGATGACAAAAAAGCCAGTAGCAGCTGAAGTGTGTGTTTTCTTCCGGTCGTTGTAAATATGTTTGTGTCTCTGTCCAATCAGAACCCTTCCCCACCCCAAGAAGTCGAGCGGAATTAAATAAAGACGATTTAATGTGTTTTCCATGTTAACCTCAATTCGGAATTATTACTTCCATGTAAAAACTCAAAAGAGAATATTTTAATTTAATTTCTATTTAATTCAGAACAATTAATTCGGAATAAAAAAACATCATGTAAACCTTTGCCACTATGAAATTATTTGAACATTTGTGTTTCTTGCACGACAAATTCAAATAGGATTTAGTTTGTCTCACGTCTCAAATATCAGATTTTGAGCATTATTTAAAGGTGCACTGTGTAACTTTTCTGGCGGAGGGTCCGTTACATGCTCGTTTCTATGGATATGCCATTGCTCTGCCTGGAATGTTCCACAGTATGACTTTAAAACAGCTCTACCTTACGTTTATTCAATTACAAGTGGTTTTACTGCTCAGAAATAACTAGAAAAACAGACATTCTGCCTGAGAATGGGGTCGCCTCTCCACAGATCTGACCCGTAACATGCTCTGGTTTGGTCTCCACGAAGATAGAATGGTTTAATGCCACACTGTGAAACATTACAGACAAAGCAATAGCATCTCCAAGAAGAAAGTAATGACATATCCATAGAAACGAGCAAGTGGCAAACCAAAAAAAAAAACAAAACAAAAAGTGACACGGTGCAGCTTTAAATTGAGGTCCGTTTTGACAGCGTTGTGTCTTTGCCCACAGACAGAGCTTGGGCGAGTTGTGACAGGAGACTGAGCAGGAGCAGTGGAAAAGTGCATAGACTGAGTTTAATTACTGTGATCTGAAAATAGAAGCATCACGTGGAGCTGGGCTTTGGCTCCGGTACCAACAGGAAACTGGCAAAACGCACGCACACGAATTCAGTTTCTGTTTTCTATTGTTAGTAAACTGATGAAGACTTAACAAAACGGGAAGCAAAACCAAAAAGTGGGGCCAGTATTTGATTAAGCATTGATTAAACTAGGACAGAACCAGAGTGAAGCTGTACGAGGTCTAAACTGGATTTGGACTAGAGCCAAAGTAGGACAAAACCCAAATTAAACCAAAAATAAAACTGTCCAGTGGATCTTAAGTCCAGCTACTTAACCAATCGGCGATCCTGGTACATGAAAAGCCTTAAAATATTAATAAAAAAACAAGTTAAACATCCATTTTATGCATGATTCTTCGGTCTGGGTCTGATGCATGGAAAAATTTTGATTTTTTTTTTGCCAAATTTCACCCAGATTAAACCAAAAATTAAACTGGTCTAAAACTAAATTAGACCGAAACTAAACCAGGACTAAACCAAGACTGAACTCATGTTCAACTGTACCAGCTCTAACCTTAAAGTTGCACTATGTAACTTTTTGGCTGGGGGATCCATCGCCTGCTTGTTTCCATGGAAATGTCATTTCTCTCAATGCCTAGAATGATCCACAGTTTGACATTACAAACAGTGTTGGGAAGGTCACTTTTAAAATGTATTCCCTTACAGATTACATATCCCAAAATGTAGCTTGTAACGGAATCCATTAAGTTACTTAAAGTGAGTAACGTAATCTGAATACATTGGATTACTTGATTGTCGTGCTTTTTAAAACGACATGAATGTAGTAACCACATCCTGCAAATTCTTGTTTGTTTTCTTCAGATTGTCTGTTGAGCCAAAGTCTCCATGAACAGACTTTTGTTTGTTGTAGAGACTAGGATATTTTAACATAAGATGTTTTATCTGCTAAAAGACAATAAAAAGCCCAGACTTTACTTAACCAAATTAAAAATATTATTGATAGAGAAATGATTTATATATGAGATCACTGCTGCCTTCAATTGCATCCACCTGGTTTAGTCCTGGTTTAGTCCTGGTTTTAGACCTGGTTTAGTCCTGGTTTAGTCCTGGTTTTAGACCTGGTTTTGTCCTGGTTTAGTCCTGGTTTAGTCCTGGTTTTAGACCTGGTTTTATTATTATTATTTTTTAACCAATCATTGCCCTCTTTATTTACAGCACAGCATTCTCTTTTAGTGACATGGTTCAATCCTTAAAGTGTTATTCTTGCAATAAGATCATTTTCCATCATAATTTATTGTTATGACATAATTCTACCAGGAGTGGGGTTCGAACCCACGAGGATCACTTTCCATTGGATCTTAAGTCCAACGCCTTAACCACTCGGCCATCCTGGTACATGAAAAGCCTTAAAATAATTCATGAACCAAGTTAAAACATCAATTTTATGCACATTTCTTCGGTCCAAAGAAATTTATCAGAATTTTACAAAAAGTCTATAATGATTGTGAATTTTTTTTGCCAAATTTCACAGAGCCCATTGAGGAAAATTACTTATAAAACTCTAAGTCTATACAAAGTCTATGTGGACTAGAGATGCGCGCATGGGCTATTTTTTCATCCTGGTTTAGTCCTGGTTTTAGACCTGGTTTAGTCCTGGTTTTAGACCTGGTTTAGTCCTGGTTTTAGACCTGGTTTAGTCCTAGTTTAGTCCTAGTTTAGTCCTGGTTTAGTCCTAGTTTAGTCCTGGTTTAGTCCTGGTTTTAGACCTGGTTTAGTCCTAGTTTAGTCCTAGTTTAGTCCTGGTTTAGTCCTAGTTTAGTCCTGGTTTAGTCCTGGTTTTAGACCTGGTTTAGTCCTAGTTTAGTCCTGGTTTAGTCTTAGTTTAGTCCTGGTTTAGCCCAAAATGTGAAAACAGGAACATACCACCATATAATCCATTTATTTCAACAAAGTAACTGTAATCCAATTACCACTCACTGAAACAGTAACTGTAACTGAATACAGTTACTCATAATTTGTACTCTGATTACTGCTGGTACATGTAATTCTGTTACTCCCCAACACTGCTTACAAATATTCAATTACAGGTGGTTTTATAGCTCAAAAATACCTCTAAAAACAGACATTCTGATTGCGAGCAGGGTTTGAATTTGACAGACCCTCCACCAGAAAAGTTGCTCAATGCACCTTTCAATAAAACTGGAATAAAGTCGGACAGAACCTGAATTAAACAAATACTAAAAACAGATTTAAACCAAGAACCAGTGTTAATCTATTACAGCTCTGAGAAGGGTAAAACCAGATTACATCTAGAGAAAAACAAGATCTAAAACTAAATTAAATTGACCAATCAAAGAGATGCATGAGCCGTTCCAGTCAAAACCAAACATGGCTGCTAATAAAAAAAAAGGAGAAAAATTTACATAAAGGACTGAGAAACAGCATGGATTTTTTTCTGAATCAACAACTGAACTAATGAACTATGTTGTTTCAGTTACAAGATGTTATATATTTTGTTCTGAATGATACAATAATTTTCAAGAAGAATGAACAGCTTTAATCTATAGCAGCATCTAAATTTAACCAAATACACTAAGATTAAACCATGTGTAAAACTAAAGTAGGACTGAACCAGGACTGAACCATGACCCTAAGATGAAAGCTGGGGTTAAAATAGGCCAAAATACAGATTTAA
Organism: Boleophthalmus pectinirostris; assembly: GCF_026225935.1. NCBI lineage: Eukaryota > Metazoa > Chordata > Actinopteri > Gobiiformes > Gobiidae > Boleophthalmus > Boleophthalmus pectinirostris. The sequence goes on from NW_026571299.1 coordinate 10,109,975, forward strand.
AAAAGATTATAAGTCCTATATTACGCCAAATTGACTCTTGTGAGCTTTAAAACCTGTTATAATTCTGTTTCCTCATCCAAAACAAACCTTGAGCTGTGTTTTGTTTCGTTCGCACGTGTTTGAGTAACATTTTTTTATTTGTCTGTCTACATTTTCAAAGCTCGAAATGATCTGTTCCATCTCGTGATGTAACGAAGCCGTAGATTTCGCGTTAACAGCTACATATTTTACATTTTGTTCAGCGGAGATCGGCAAATCCAGGGCTGAAAAGATCCAAATCATCCTAGTGAAGGTGTATGGAGTTTAGAAACCCAGTGGAGCACTTCCTGTATCACCACATGACATCGCAAGGTGGAACAGGGTGATTTCTCCAGGTCTGTTTTTGACGTGGAAACAACATTAAAACATAGATCGGAAAATGACGTAATATGGGCGCTTTTTATCAACATCTAAACCTCAAATAAACCAACACTGGACCAGGATTGTATCAAAACTACATGGACTTAAAATTCAGGTCCCGAAGCTCTAAAATATCTGTAATGATGCGATCTGGTTTTGATACATTTGACCTCTCTCTTCGCGTTGTCTTTGAGTTTATCCTTCTCCATCAGAGCGCGTCCTTTATGGCTAATGGAGTTCCTGTCCTCGGATAACATAAAAACCCCGTCTGTCTAGTGTGGGAATGGTGAAACATGCTCTTGTAAAAAAAAAAATATCGGGGACATTTGGAGGCATTTTATCAGGTGAAACTTGTATAGAAGAAACAGCGAAGACCATATAACTAATCGCAATTTTGGCAGCTTTTTCATGGATTAAGTTGAAGTCGGTTGTGTTTTTAAACTACTTTACTAGAATCATTTGGATCATTTCAGCCCAATCTCTTGAACAATACTGAACAAAATGTAGCTGTAACTTGAAGAGGAACAGAGCATTTTGAGCTTTGGGGATGTAGACAGACTAATAATAAAAAAAAAATGTCTCAAACATGTGTGAATGAGGTAACAACATGACTTACAATTTTATTTTTAGGAGCTTTGATTATTTTTTTAACCGATCTTTGGTCTTCAATTTATTTACAGTAGAGCATTCAGATCTCTCTCTTTTTTTAGTAACATGGTACAATCCTTAAAAACCAAAAAGTGGGGGCAATATTGGACTAAGTATTGATTAAACCAAGACTGAACCAGAGTTAAGCTATACAAGATCTAAACTGGATTTGGACTGGGGCTAAAGTAGGACAAAACCCACATTAAACCAACAATAAAACTGTCTAGACAAAGCAAAACTAAACCAGGACTGAGCGTGTGTTAAACAGTACCAACTCTAACCTTAAAGGTGCAATAAGTAACTTTTTGGTTGGAAGTCCATCACCTGCTTGTTTCCATGGACGCGTCATTACACTTAGAATGTTCCACAGTATGAAATTAAACAGCTATACCGTACACGTTTTCAATTACAGGTGGTTTTATAGCTCAAAAATACCTAGAAAAAACAGGCATTCTTACTGCAAGCGAGGTTGGCTTTCCACAGATCTGACCAGTAACTTGTTTGGATTGGTCTCCATGAAGAGAGAAAGGATTAATGCCATACTGTGAAACATTCCAGTTCATTATTATTTTTTAACCAATCATTGCCCTCTTCATTTACAGCACAGCATTCTCTTTTAGTGACATGGTTCAATCCTTAAAGTGTTATTCTTGCAATAAGATCATTTTCCATCATAATTTATTGTTATGACATAATTCTACCAGGAGTGGGGTTCGAACCCACGAGGATCACTTTCCATTGGATCTTAAGTCCAACGCCTTAACCACTCGGCCATCCTGGTACATGAAAAGCCTTAAAATAATTCATGAACCAAGTTAAAACATCAATTTTATGCACATTTCTTCGGTCCAAAGAAATTTATCAGAATTTTACAAAAAGTCTATAATGATTGTGATTTTTTTTTGCCAAATTTCACAGAGCCCATTGAGGAAAATTACTTATAAAACTCTAAGTCTATACAAAGTCTATGTGGACTAGAGATGCGCGGATGGGCTATTTTTTCATCCCCAACCGCGACACAAACTCATCCGCCCGCTGTCCATTTTGCACCAAACAAACTAAGGAGCCTCGATAAAAATGCAAACTCTATAGCTCATTCATTCCAAAATTCGCTCAGCGTGTTTGTTCGCATTCTTAACTGTCCGTAACAACCCCAGACTTACCTGGTTTTCTTGCGCAGCTAATTAAATGACAACGTTTTCCAACTAGGCTATTTTTGAACCTTCTTGCCTTCGTGTTGGATGTTGTTACATTCTGAACATTCTGCCATTGCCCGATGTTATTTCAAAGTCATAGCCTCACTCCATCGGTCTTTCTTTAAGTTTTAAATACCCCGAGTGGCCAGTCTACGCTATATAATGTCTGCGTGTTTTAAAATATATCTGATATCGAAACAAAATAGACAGATCATCTCATCCAGATGAACCTTTATTGAAATCAGGCAATGCCCTCTTTATATTCCAATTGAAATAGGCAAGAAAAAATATGCATAACTAAATAAATATGGCCCTATAGCCACTTATGTGTTGGCAAACAGCTGAAATAAATTAGAAATAATAAAATAAACTGCATATAATATGTGCCTCGTAAACCTTAGGCATCAATAACCCGACACAACCTTAACCTTCAGAACATAAAAACGAATTCAAATGGGCTAATTAAGGATATGACGTACACTTCTACACACTACAAGCATAGACAATGAGACTCGTCTTTTCAGATGTAGGCAACAATACTAACAATAACTTTTTTTTTTTTAGTAGTTAAACCGCCACCTGCCCGAATTTAATTAAAATATAATTTTTCGTCACGTCATCTGCCCGACCCGCGGATTAACCGCGGATACCGCGGTTGTAACCTCAATCCGCGCATCTCTAATGTGGACGCGCATGTGGGGCGTCCTGTGCTTTTGCTGTGCGTTTTCGGGCGACAGTGTGGCGCGAATCTAGTGTCGATATGGCGCGTCTTGAGCCTTTTAGTGTCGGTGCTAGAAGTTGAAAATGCTGAACTTTTTGCGTCGCATCAACCAATCAGTGATGAGTATCCAGTGACGTAGTGACTTTATTATCAGGAAGAAAGAGAAAGACCCAAGAACTGGAATGGGAGTCACAAACATTAGCAGACTATAAATATATACACCGCAATCACCGAACCAGGACTGCACCAGGACTGAACCAGGAGTAAACCAGGACTAGACCAGGACTAAACCAGGACTAGACCATGACTGGACCAGGACTAGACCATGACTGGACCAGGACTAGACCATGACTGGACCAGGACTAGACCATGACTGGACCAGGACTAGACCAGGACTAGACCATGACTGGACCAGGACTAGACCATGACTGGACCAGGACTAGACCATGACTGGACCAGGACTAGACCAGGACTAGACCATGACTGGACCAGGACTAGACCATGACTGGACCAGGACTAGACCATGACTGGACCAGGAGTGAACCAGGACTAGACCATGACTGATCCAGTGTCATTAGCAGAGTATACATACATACATACATACATACATACATACATACATACATACATACATACATACATACATACATACATCGCAGCTGTCGAGCCGATCGCTTCTGCTGATGATTTTATGTAATAAATACTCTAAAGTCTCTCTCAGTCTGGTCTGCCATCGTTCTAGGAGAAGACCGGGACCATGCATTTGTTTCCAGGGCAACAGACGCGCGTCAAGTATTTTTCTCCAGTGCAAATGCATCCAGATAGAGGCTTTTCTTGCACCGCTCCTTCAGATATCATTTAGTTGGTCTCATTACTTAAAGGTGCACTGTGTAACTTTTCTTTTCCACTACCTGCTTGTCTCCATGGAGATGTTATTGTTATTGTCTCCCTCTAATGTTCCACCATATGACTTTAAACACATCCATCTATCATTTATTCATTACAGGTGCTTTTATTGCTCAAAAAAACAGCAATTCCTTCTGTGAATAGGGGCGCCTCTCCACAGATCTGAATTGTAATGTACACTAGAAACTTGACTTTGAATCATATATTACATTCCTTCCAGTTACTTCTTTTTGAGTAGCACTTTCCCCAAATACATTTTTACTCATAATTTCTTCGACCACTTTGTACTTTTACTCCAATACTATTAGTTTGAAGTACTCTGTAGTGACTAGAGGCTATAATATTTGGATACTCTTCTGACCTCTATAGTCAGTCTCACCCAGAAAGTCTTGATTCTCAGCGTACAGACTGTACCTAGCGTGAGTGTGACCATGTTTTTTTAAGTTGGGTCATTTTCACACAAGTTTTTGAAGATAAAAATACAGTGTCCTAGATCTGCGGCGCTTTGAAAACTGGAGCACTTTCACGAATCGATTTCAGGTCGAGAAAAAGTGGTCCTGACGAGAGAGGGAGATGACTGAGAGACAGAGACAGAGGTGAAGAAACCTGAGCTACATTTTGTAGATTTCAATCATCTTATCTCTTCCTTAAGATATATTGATATTGAACAAACTGCCCCTAGAGGTGGGAATCTGGAAATGGGTCCGGTCAAGTGGTAATGGAGGGAAACAGGGGCAGATTTTTTACATTCAAATTCAGAAACTAGAGGGACTATTGAAATAAGTAAAGTATCAGAATGTAGGAAAGAGTTACACTCCAACAGGGTAAAGTTAAACCTGTGATATTCTTTCAAGTTGTTGACAAAAAATTAAAAAACTCATGTCGGTAACGGAGGAAATGAAATATGCAGCACTTTTTGGGCAATAAATACAAACAGTGATAACTCTTGGTTCTCACTTACATATCCTTAACAAACTGGTTTGAATATTTGCTTCATATAGTTTTCTACCATATGGTACAAGATTAGGTTGAAAAACCTCTTACTTTTTGAGTCATGAGATTTTTTTTTATTAAGAAAGGTCATGGTAACGGAGGGAAAAGTAACGGAGAGAAAACTGTGCAAACAAGTAGAAGGTGCATGATTTTGCATAATTTGTCGCTTTTTTTCTTCCAAATACTTTAATATTACTTCAAAATGAAAGGAAACTATTTCTATAAAATATGTCAGTCCTTCCAAGCAAATTTTTATCATTTTAAATACATTTTTTTTTTTTTAATCATGTACCTTCATCAACAGTTCAAAGATGGAAATAACACAAGATATGATGAAATACATCAGTTTATTTACATGATTTTCAGGTCTTTGAAATTTGGGAAATAATTTTTGTTCCATGTTTCATACATGGTCTGTTTTAAAACGTATGTAACTTTAGAACCAAAAATGGTACAGAAAAAAGGTGAACAGTTTCATAAACTAGAGTACATATGTATCTGTTCAATACATTTTTATATCAGATGCATTAACTTGAATTTTTGGCCTTGCTGTTTACTTCTGCTTGACTGGGCCCAAATACTCCTGTCAAAAAGAGAACACTTCTGGTTTTCAAGTTAACAGTTCAGTTAGTTCAGTAGACATAAGAAAATTCCAGATTTTAAAAACGTAGTGGAGCACTTCCTGTATTACCACATGACATCACAATGTGGAAAATGTGGAACAGAGAGTTTTCAGTTTGAGAGAAGAGCTCAGTCTAAATATGCGTGAACGAAACAAGATAGATCAGAAATAACACAGCATGGGCCTTTTTAAGTCAAAAACAATTACATAAAAATAACCCACTCTTCTATTCTTGATTCAAAAAATGGAAAATTATCAAAATGTCTTTTCTAAAAATACTGCACCTCTTGACACCAGTCTTACCAAACAGTTTTCAAACGGCAGATGAAGAGGAAGTATTTTTAGTCCGACCTAAAGACAGTTCTTTTATATTCCAATCTGTCCTCTCACAAAGGCAAGAGACAGAAACTGCAGCTGAAACCTGACAGAGACGCGTGCTGCCGAGAGACGGGGAGAGCGGGATCGAAGTAGATTTGCGTCCCGATGGAAATGGTCACAGAGCGGTTAGTATTCAAGTGGCGAGCTCGGAAAGATCGATTATTGCGTCTCGTTTTCAAAGCATGCGGAGGTTCATGACACAGAGGACATGTGAGGAGACAGAGGATAGACTGACGCTGCTGGGTTTGTCAGGAAATCAGTACTCAGAGAAAAATTAAAGGGGTTATACGACGTTATTTTCTGATCTACGCTCTTCTCTCGGAGCTGAAAACGCTCTGTTCCACCTTGTGATGTCATGTGGTAATACAGGAAGTGCTCTATTGTGTTTTTAAACTCCATACACCTTCACTAGAAACATTTGGATGATTTCAGCCCTGGAATCTCTTCTGAATTTAAGGTTAAAAGGAGATGTTAGCTTAGAAACTACCACTACATGACATCACAAGGTGGAACAGAGCGTTTTGAGCTTTGGAGATATTGACAGACTAATAATAAAGGATTACTTAAACGTGTGAATGAAACAAATGAAACAAAACACAACTCCAGGTTTGTTTTTGAGGGGGCAACAACGTTCTAACACGGCTAAAAGCTCACAGTGTCAATTTTGCGCAAGATAACAGACAATTTTTAAATTTTTTTTCATTTGTGTTAAAATAGATACTGACAAATTGCCAAATACACTGCCAAATTCTACATGTAAAGCAGATTAAGAAAATAAAATTGGAGAGTGAAGTAAGTACAGAGCAGTGGGTGGATACCGGTTAGGAGTGGGCGATATCTCGATATTTAAAATATATCTCGATATTTTTTAAAAACACAATGGATTCTGACATCTCATGTATATCGATATTATGCTTATATTTAATTAATTTTGCCGCTTTGCTTGTTTGCCTTCTCTGTGCACGCTCCTGCTCGCCACAAGGATCACAAGGAGTGAGCTGTTTTTTTACAGGGCTTTTAGTTTATGCAAATGAGCGAAGTGGTTTTGTTTTGTTTCTGTAAAACATAAACAAATGTGCACAAAGCTGCATTAAACACATTATAATCTCAAACGGGCTGATGTGGCTCTGTTGTTGTCAGAGTTTAAATGTTGTAAAGTTTAATAATGTAAAGTTAATTTATGCAGAAAATTGTATTAATTAATCTGCTGCAGTGTGGAACCTGTACAATAGTGTTTGAAAACGTTTGGTTTGATCTGTGCAGTGGCTTGTGGAATGCCTCATAGCTCCTAACCAGTGATGCCACTAACGCACTACTTAGTAACGTGTTACTGTAGTCCAACTACTTTTTTCAGTAACGAGTGTCTAACACAGTGCTATTTCCAGACCAGTAGTCAGATTTAAGTTACTTATCTAATACACTGTGCGTTACTATTTTTGCATTTCAGGGCGACGTAGGTTATTTATTTATTTTAATATTTTGGCGACATGGGTCATGTGACCCCAAAGATCATATAAATCGTCTCTGGTGACATGTTTCCTATGATGCTACGTCGTCTCCGCTCCACCACGAGTCAAATGTAAACAATGAGTGCGTATACATGCACATCAGTATCCCTGTTATGATCGGGATTTTTGAGTATCCCGGTTTCTTCATGGTGCATGTAAACACACAGTATGGAGGGAGCTGGAAATACAAACATTATTTAGATTTTATTTCAGCTAAGGATGGCAACATAAAGGTTCGTTGTACACTCTGTGCTGGCGACAAAGTGTTGTCTGTCTTCAAGAAGGGGGTGGGGGATCAGCCGCTGCAGAAAGTAACTAATAAAGTAACTTGTAATCTAACTTAGTTACTTTTAAAAGCAAGTAGCCAGTAACTTAACTAAGATACTTTTTAAAAGAAGTAATCAGTAGTCAGATTACTATTTCAAAGTAACTATGGCAACACTGCTCCTTACGCTGGTGAGAAACATGGATCTATTAAAACAATGAACCTCCCGAGCTTCCTCTGCTGAAGGAGCTCATGGTTCTGATCATCGTACGGTTAACAGAGTTAAGCAAAGATGAGCTTGAGCTGAGTTGTTATATTTTTGTATGATAAGAAGGAAATATGTATTATTTCTTCCTTTGTTTAACAGTCATATTATTATTTTTATATGCAGGGATTTTTTTTTGTTGTTGTTGTTGCAGAAGCTCTTTGTTTCTACATGAACTGCCTTGTGGAATTTTGCAGTATTTTTTGCGGGGTTATTTTTCTTGTAAATATATCGAGATATATATCGTAAATCGAGATACAGCAAAATATATCAAGATACTTTTTGCTCAGCCCTAATACGGATGTTGGTCACTGAATGCTCTCTGTGTTCTGGGCTCAAGCTTGTTTTTCTGTATTTTTACTAAATAAAAGACAATCTGTTCCCCTCTTTGCTGTTGGCTGGTATCAAATTGGTCAAAAATAGGTACGCCTGTGACTTATCTTGTATAAAACTGAGGCAAATCAATAGTTTTGGATCAATCTGCTGGGACAGGCGAACATAGACGGCATAAAGAAGTGGACTAAAGGAGCCGAGTTTCATATTAAGAATAAAATAAAACATCAGGATCATTAATACGAATATTTTAAACTCAAAATAAGCCAGAGTCGATGGAACCAGAAGCCATTTATGTATACAGTTTATGCAGAGGACAAAGGGCTCAAAAATTGGGACTTCCCCGGGTAAATGGGGACGTCGGGCTGCCTTAAGTCTTCGCACAAAGTTCCAGGTGTTTGTTTACTTCCCCCTAGTGATGGATGGGCTCTTTTAAATATTTTCCGCCCGGTTTCGCCCAGAAGAATTCTAATTTTCAGGTAAAACGTAAGGCTATAGCGAGACTTTGCATAACACATAAAGACTGAGACGGAGCAGGTGAGGACGCTTGTGTCTTAGGGCTAATTTACCTGAAATGTCCTTTGATATTTCCCATAATAAAGCTCTACTTATTTTGAAGCTGTTTTTATGAATACGTGTTGTTCAACGGTGAAGACATTATGTTCCAAAGACAGGTTTGAAAAGAGTCAGTGGTACAATTGTCGTAGTGAAATTCTACTTTTTATTTTCAGATCTGTTTTATAATGTTGTTTCCTCATCAAAAACAGACCTGGAGTTGTGTTTTTTGTTTCTTTCACACAAGTTTAACACAGAAACCTCGTATATTTACGCTGTCCTCTTCTCTCAAACACTCCGTTCCACCTTGTGATGTCATGTGGTAATACAGGAAGTGCTCCACTGTGTTTTTAAACTCCACACACCTTCACTGGAATCATTTGGATCATTTCAGCCAGGGGTTTCCAATCTCTGCTGTAATCTCTATCTGAAATCTTGAAAAATACCACTACATGACATCACAAGTTGTAACAGGGCATGTGGAGTTTTGGAAATGTCAACAGACTAATAATAAAGAGTTACTCAAACATGTGAATGAAACAAAACACAACTCCAGGTCTGTTTTTGATGAGGAAACAACATTATAACATGACTTAAAGCTCACAAGAGTCAATATAGGCCTTTTAAAGTTTGTTTGTGTGTAGGGGTGTAACGGTACACAAAAATCATGGTTCGATAGGTACCTCGTTTTTGATTCAATTTCGTTGCAAAACCATTTGTGTGTTTATTAAACCAACAATTTGTTTTAACATTATACAAATGGGAAAATAAAATAAATGCAAAGTGCTGCTTGGTAAGACTAATAAGTTCAATAAAATATTCTCAAATAAGCAAAAAAATTTATGAAATATTATAAAAAATTAATTCCATGTAAACAGTAAACAAAATGAAAAGTGCAGCATGAACAGTTCCAGAACAGTGAGGTTTTACTCAGTCTTCATATTTTTGGCTAGAAAAAAAAAACAACTTGTCCACATTGTCTGCAGTAAGAGCAGATCCGGTGGCAGGGACGAGGGGCGGGGCGGAGATTCTGTGCTGGCGAAAGGTGAAAGTGAGGACCACAGTGCAATGACTGTAGTTTTGCGAGGATTCACGTGGTTTGGAGGGACGTAGTGAAGGCGGGCGGCAGTTGTTGTCAAGACAGCCCCCCTAAATATAAAGCTCTGTGGAAAACACTGCCACCCCAATCGCGGTTTTTGATTTAGTTAATCCTCAGTACTGGCTGACGTCATGGTTGTGTTCTTGTGTGCAAACTGCCACATCTTGATTATAGAGCAGGGTGAGCTACATTTACAAAATGAAAATGCCAGAAAGCAATTTCAGCAGTCGCAAAGAAACTGAGTAAATATAAGAGCAACAGTTTAGATATAAAACATAAACCACCTGATGTGGCTCTGTTGTTGTCAGGGTTTAAATGTTGTAAAGTTTAGTCATGTAAAGTTAATTTATGCAGAAAATTTTTATTAATTAATCTGCTGCAGTGTGGAACTTGTACAATAGTATTTGAAAACGTTTGGTTTGATCTGTGCAGTGGCTTGTGGAATGCCTCATAGCTCCTAACCAGTGATGCCACTAACGCACTACTTAGTAACGTGTTACTGTAGTCCAACTACTTTTTTCAGTAACGAGTGTCTAACACAGTGCTATTTCCAAACCAGTAGTCAGATTTAAGTTACTTATCTAATACACTGTGCGTTACTATTTTTGCATTTCAGGGCGACGTAGGTTATTTATTTATTTATTTTAATTTTTTGGCGACATACGTCATGTGACCCCAAAGATCGTATAAATCGTCTCTGGTGACATGTTTCCTATGATGTTACGTCATCTCCACTCCACCACGAGTCAGATGTAAACAATGAGTGCGTATACATGCACATCAGTATCCCTGTTATGATCGGATTTAGATGAGGAACAGTTAGATGTGTATAAAACATAAACCATTATCCATTTCCATTATCAGTGCACCAAGTTAAGCAATAAAATGCACTGGTAATTTGGTAACATCGGTAAATCAAATTTTTCTTATTATGCACAATACATAGAATTCAGAAATCACTTGGCAAGCTACTTTGAAGGGGGTGGAGAACTACTGGTAGCTCCCAAGCAACAGGTTGAAGACTCCTGCTATAGAGCGATAATGATTCAAAACTTCAAAATTTCGAAAACAAAATTGACCAAGACAAATCTGAAAATGTTTTTTAACAATTAAACATGCGTAGATTATAAAATTATGCTTACACATCATAAAATAATTCATAAGTTTGTACTAATTTTGACTTTTTATTCTTTTAACAGGTAATTGTGTGGGGCAACTATGGACGCATGGACAGGAAGTGCTTCATGGGCGTTGCTCGGATCCTGCTGGAGGAGCTGGACCTGAGCTCGATGGTGATTGGCTGGTACAAGCTGTTCCCTACCTCCTCCATGGTCGAGCCCACGATGGCGCCGCTAATACGCCAGTCCTCCTCGCAGATGTCTCTGGAAAGCAACATTCCCTGCTGTGAAAGATCTTAAAACCAACTTAAATCAGCATTTTAGAAAACGATCTTAGCTTCGTACTAAGAGAATTATGTAGCGCTGTGCTTGAATGCAACAGGCAGCATGTCCAGTCAGCCATTTTAACCAAAAATATTTAATTTTTGGGACTGGCTACAGACTTTAAAACTACATTTCGGAAAAATTTTGGAAACTATGCCAAGGCGATGTGGAGAATCGTATTGCGCTGTTAACTGAGGTTGGACTGTATGCATTGGACAAAGTGGGAACCTGTACACTTTTACTGTAAGACTGTTTTTTTCGAACTTTAAAACATCATTATAGAGCTATTTATGACTTTTTGTTGAATGTTTTGCCATATTTAATGTCAGAAAGTTGAACGCAAGCCGCCTCTCCCTCCTTTGAAATGGTACGACAGGGAAAAGTCCAGATGTAAAGGAAGAACTGGCATTAATTAACCTGTTTTTGTTGCACGTTTTGTATTGGTTAAACGGCTTCTTATGGAGAATTATACCTGATTTATACTCAATTCTATCCCCAACAAGTTTATTGAAAAGAAAGGTCTGAATACAAAATTTAACAAAAAATAAATACATAAAAAATAATACTTGTAGGGACACTTGCCTTAAAGAACACATATTATAAATTGTTGTTGCTTCGATTTTAAACATGTTTTAGTTCATATTGGGATCAGTTTTTCACATTTTCTAATTTAAAATAACATCAATATTTGGAAACCACACTTTGCAAACTACAGCTGCGTTTCTGATGATTTTTTGGGGGGGTGTTAGAGCTCTTCTACTGTCAGGAACTGGAATTAAAAGTGGCAAAGTAAACAAATTAAGTCTTTATCGTCCGTAAAAGCTAAACTAATAAAGCCATGCGTTCATTTTGAATAATATTTGACCATAAAACAAGTCCAGAGATGGTTTATGGACTCAAAAACTGCACAGGAGAAGTCTGGGTTTTTACCTATGACGCAACAATCCTGGCAAAATTCAAACAGAGCATTTTTGAGGCTCAGGGAAGACGAATTTGGATTTACAGATTAACGAAACAAGCGTGAATGAAACTAAACGCAAATCCAGTTATGTTTTGGATGGGGAAACAACAATAAAACAAGTTAAAAACTCAAATAAAAAGGAAATTTTGTATAATATGTGTTCTTTAACAAACTACTAAATGGTAAAAGAAGCTGACCAAGACCAAAAAAGTCAATGTTTTTACTAAATGGTTGGTCTAATTTGCTTAGATCAACGCATTTGTATTGAATGTATTTCGTGGCAAAATGGAAAATGAACATGACTCTAAAAAATATAAAAATATGTCCATTCGGTGTTCACCTAAAGTTTGATTGACAGCTGATTCTGCCCTGTATTTAGCGTTGAATTAAAGGCCAACTGGAAAACTATCGGTAATATGCAAATTAGAAATACTAGGGGGTACGCATGAATAATAAATTGAGAATAACCAAAGATTTAAAATGGGAGATTTGGGCGTGTAATTAACATACAATGAAATCCATCAAAATACAGTGATTGGTTTTCAAAAGTGCAAAATTACAGCACTTTTTTCTTAATATAATTGATGAATTTTAAATGTCTGGAGCAAATTATGAGGCAAGTTACAATGAATCAAGGACCGGGCTTTTTTCAAACTCCTTGACTTGTTTTGGAATATAATTAAAGGCGCTGTACCTGATTTTTACGGTTTTAAATAAGCGTGTAAGGTGTGTAAGGTTTGTAACTTTTTGGTTCAGGGTCCGTCACTGGCTTGTTTCTATGGCGATGTCATTGCTTTGCCTGGAATGTTCCACAGTATGACATTAAACATCTCTACTTTACATTTATTCAGTTAGAGGTGCTCAAAAATACCTAGAAAAACAGGCATTCTGACTGCGAGCGAGGTCGCCTCTCCACAAATCTGACCTGTAACTTGACCTGGTTTGGTCTCCATGAAGATAGAAAGGTTTAATGCCATACTGTGGAACATTCCAGACAAACCAATATAAGCGTTTGATGGACCCCCCACCAGAAAAGCTACACAATGCACCTTTAAACAGTTCGCAGCGGTCCAAAGTTACTCCTCGCGTCACAGTGACGAGCTTGTCACTGTAAAACTAACAGCAACCAGCATGCTAACAGTGCACTTCCTGATTATCAGTCAATAAAACACTTTCTAATTACACTACAGACATATTTTGACCTCAAGAGCTGCTTCTGCAAAATATCTATACTTGCTCAAATACAAAAACTGGTACAGGGCCATGTGGAAATACAAAAAAGAACTTCCACCTGCTCGTTTCTATGGAGATGTCATTGCTCTGCCTGGAATGTTCCACAGTATGACATTAAACAGCTCTACCTTACATTTATTCAGTTGGAGGTGCTCAAAAATCGAGAAGCTGGGAGGGTTCATAACAAACGCAAACGCTGCAACAAATAAAAAAAAACAAAAAAAAAACGCCACAACGGAAGTGATTGAGGGATTTTTCGACGGACAAAGTGACAGTCCGATAGTGACATCGATCCTGGCCACAAAACAATAAATTACGTTTACTTATGTTTCCAACTTTGTTCACTTCCATTCCTTTACTTTTCACATTCTTGTTCTTTTTCAACTTTTCCCATTCACTTCCCGTTTGATCCTTTAACGCTTCGGAAAACAGAGTCCCGCGATCACTTCCGTTGTGGCTCTTTATTTATTTGTTGTGGCTTTTTGCTGCGTTGTAGCGTTTGTATTTGTTGCAGTGTTTGCGTTTGTTATGAACCTTCCCGGCATCCGTACAAAAATACCTAGAAAAACAGACATAGCATAGACATAGCATGCTAACAGTGCACTTCCTGATTATTGGTCAATAAAACACTTTCTAATTACACTACAGACATATTTTGACCTCAAGAGCTGCTTCTACAAAATAAATATACAAAAACCAGTACAGGGCCTTTAATACAACCAGGTAGAAATACAAAAAAAGAGTTTCATCTGCTTGTTTCTACGGAGATGTCATTGCTCTGCCTGAAATGTTCCACAGTATGACATTAAACAGCTCTACTTTACATTTATTCAGATAGAGGTGCTCAAAAATACCTAGAAAAACACATACTTTGACTGTAAGCGGGGTCGCCTCTCCACAGATCTGACCTGTAACCTGCGTGGTTTGGTCTCCATGAAGATAGAAAGGTTTAATGCCATACTGTGGAACATTCCAGACAAATCAATATAAGCGTTTGATGGACCCCGAAACCAGAAAAGCTACATAATGCACCTTTAAACAGTTTGCAGCGGTCCAAAGTCACTCCTCAAGCCACGATAACAAGTTTGTCACGGTAAAACTAACAGCAACTAGCATGCTAACAGTGCACTTCCTGATAAAACACTTTCTAATTACGCTACAGACGTATTTTGACCTCAAGAGCTGCTTCTACAAAATATCTGTACTTGCTCAAATGCAAGAAAACAAAAACTGGTACAGGGCCTTTAATACGACCAGGTGGAAATACAAAAAAAAAAAAAAAAAAAAAAGGACTTCAAGCATAATTTAAGGCTAAGAATATAACAAATTACAAGCATCATGTCAAAAAATGGAAATAGAAAATGAGTTTAATCTAGTTCAAATGCACCATAACCTGGAACAAGTCCTACTTCAGACCTAACCCGACGTTATAAGAATAGAACATCTGCATAACGACCCCTATTGTTTGAATTCTTTGTGCCAGTCTCCCACCGTCAGTGTCTTCTTTTACAGCATTGTTAGCTAAACGTGAACAAAACACGTGAGGAACCTTTTTTTTTTTTTTTTTTTCCTTTTCAAAATTGCAGTCTTTGATTTTCAAGAAAACCAGTGATTATGCACGCTACGAGACAAAAGCAGAGGCGCTGGAAGTGAAAAGGAGGAAGCAAGCGTTTCTGTTGTGATGATTTTCATGAAAATTATTTGTTGGCAAGAAGTTACCGGGTACAAAAAGGGAACATTGTGCTCATCGTACGGACGATTGCAGTTTTATCATGTGGAAATCTACGTTTTTTTTGGCACTTTCTTATTTGTAAAATGGTTTTCTGGTGTTTTGAAGAAGGTTGGATGGGCATTTTATCACGTCCTATATGATTGTGTCCTTGTCAAAACTACTAAAAATCAGACTAATCGATACTAAAACTGGTCTCAAAACTATACGATACTAAAACATCACATTCACAGGACAGAAATGAACCTTTTAGACTAGTACACGCCCATGAACGACTGAGGGATTACACAGATATAAGGCCACATAGGACTATAAAAGAAAGTACCGTATTTTTCAGACTATAAGGCGCAATGTCAATAATGTTGAATTCTCTCATCTATTTTCATACATAAATTGGACCAGATTATAAGGCGTATTAAACGAAACAAACAGACGACACTTGAGACTGATCCCTTAGCTCAGGCGTCCACAATCCATCGGCAGATCGTGACGTAATTCACCTGGCGTTGCCTCCCTGTTTTGGTGTATTATGAATTTGAATGTGGGTGGATAATATAAGTTTTGTTTTTGTTTTTTTCCTACAAGCAGAATTCAAATATACATTGAGTAATAATGTGTTTAATGCAGCTTTGTGCGCATTTGTTTCCTTTTTACAGAAGCAAAACTTAAAACCACACGGCGCATTTGCATAAACGATAAGCTCTGAAAAAAACAGCTCGTTCCTTGTGCGCTGATACGGTTCAGCTTCTGTCGGACTAAAGGACACGACTCAACGAGGCTCCTGATTACAGTAGCCGTAATGCTCCAACAATCCATCAAGTGGTGTGGCTTCGAAGTTTACCAAAGTCGTACTAAAATGTTTTGATAGACTTTTGAGCGCCGTGTACCACATAAAATTGGTTCGAGTTCAGTAAGCACAACCAGAATACATTAATACATATTATTATAATGATTATAAGGCGCACTGTTGATTGTTGAGAAAATTAAAGGATTTTAAGACCCCCTTATAGTCCAAAAAATATGGTACGGCTGAAAATCACATTCTATGGTCTAAAGAAAAAGTGTATTGAGTATCAAGTTGATTTCTTAGTATACAATAGAAAGTGCTATGATTTACTGTTGAAAATTACATCCTAGTGTTTTTAATTATGATTTTTTTATTTTTAAGTATCGGAATCTGCATTGAAATTTGAGTATTGTGACAACGCTAGTCCTTGGGCAAGACACTTTTCTCTATGTAAATGTGTTACAGAGAGGCAAAACTTTGTGAAATTTGTCCATTCACCTCTTATGCATTCCTTATTTTACCTTAGCGCTGTATTCTTACACTAAATGTTTGTATTCCTATCATATTTTCACGGTAATTCTAGATGCTTTGAGTTAAGCTTTTCAAACTTCACCGTTCCAGCTTCGTTCAAAACCCCAGAAAATCATTGACTGTCTTTTGAAATGTAAATATTGCTGTTTTTGTCTTTTTGGAGTGAGCCAAAGTTATTGTATTGTTTGTTATTGAAACTTAAAGGAGAGAGCCGATATCAATGCTAGTTACCATAAGATTGTAGCATTAGCCAGTAGCATGATTGAACCATTAATTTTAGCTAATAAGCATGAGCTAATATACGCCGGATATCAACATGTAGCAACGAAATCTGACGTGATGGTACGGGACATTTTATGCTAAAAACTTTACCGAGAACAAAGATTTTTTCAAGCCATCAAAAAGACAACGGGACATTTCTCTATTGTGATATTCTGTACCTGAAATTTGTAGAGATTTAAACGTGTCTTGGGTTTTCCGTAGCAGAGATGCAGGGATATTTTAGGTCCAATCTGGTTTGCTACTTTCTGTAAAGCAATAATGAAGCCATCGTCATCAACACTGGAGACACAGCTATGAGAAAATTACACGTCCGCACGGGGCACTTCACGTCACACGATCCCCAGCTACGCCTGTCCTTGTGCCCATGAGCAAAACATCCTCATACTCATGCTGTCGAATACTTAACGAGATGGAATTACTGGTGAAAGAGCTGTGGGGGCAGTTTTAGCCGACACTTTTTCGTGAATCGGTCCCAGGGCAAGTCACAAACCAGGAAGACGTTTGGAAAGATGCGATTACAACTTCCCAGGCGCAGTTTTTTTCTATGCATGCCATTGTTGGGATGTAACGATATCCAAATATCTCGGTACGATATTATCACGATACGCATTTCACGGTACGATATTTATTGCTATGTTTTGCTTTTTTTGCTTTTTAAAATACCTTGACAAGATTATGGTGTGAATTATTTCCGTCATAATCCCAAGAATTCAAGTCAAAAACATATTTCTTCATGTTGTTTGCGCTGAAATGAATCATGGGATATGTAGTTCCCTATGTTTATAAGCTGTTGCTACTATAAAACCATGCATTTAAGCAAAATAACTTGTAATTCGATATATATTTTGACAGTCCACGATATTATTGTGCGACTTTTGACGATACGATATTACGATATTTCGGTTATTGTTACATCCCTAGTAACTACACCAGAAGTTGTCATGGCGTCTTTCCAAACGTCCTCCTGGTTTGCGATGTAATTGTGAATAGAGCCTATATGGATTTTTTTGAGCGGATACCGATATTCGATATTTGGCTTGCTGTTGCCAATAAGCGATGTTTGACAATACCGATATTTCGCTTTGAAAATCCATAGCAAGGCCCACAAGTGTATCTGTAAGTTGAAGTAAAGATCACAAATGAACGTTTCACTTTTGTAAAAATAATAACTAAATGTATTTTATTTATTTGGGATATATATAAAAAAATGTTTGTGTAAACATATAGCCATATAGAGCTCTGTTATTTCCTTCGTCACTCAAGAGTCTGTTCACAAAGACAAACCTGATGCACTGAGGACAATAAGGGAATCACACATGAGCAACGTAAAAAAAAAAAAAAAATCAGTATTGAGTATTGGTATTGAATCTGTATCGATATTTGCCAATAACAATACTCGAACTGATACATCGTCCACTCCTAGTCGTGGACGAATTAAAACACGAATATAAAATAGAAAATGTTGAAGATTAAAGAAGTTATTTTTGAAAACTAAACCAAGATCTAAAAATGTACGTCTAAATGTGTGAATCTTCCCCATGCGTTATTGTCGTAAACCCATTACAATCCCATTAACATCTTAATCTGGTTTATTTCAGGGAGAGTCTTACGTAACTAAAGCTAAATGTCAAATTCTGTCTCTTTCTTTATGGAAACGATAAAAACACAGCTATATATCTCTATTAAAACTACTGTACACGTCTTTTCTTTCTGTGACTTGAAGAATGTGAACTGCTCATGTTTTTTGTGCCAAACATTTCGAGGGCTGATTTTTAAATTAAGGACCAATGAAAGTGAATGGTTTACACAGCTGACGTTGCTAATCAGTCAAAATGCTCAAACTGCCTTGGATTTGACCCCCAACTCGGACAAATGAAATAAAATCGTATTGATTTCAATTGTGATTGTGACAGTGTATCATGTTTTGAAGGTTGTAAAAAGCAAGGGTCTGATTTATAAAGCATGTATGTGCAAAAATGTTACGCAAAACTTCTAAATTCTGATCTTTAAAAGGTCCTATATTACTGAAAATTTACTCTTGTGCCATGTTAGAATGTTGTTATCTCATCAATAACATAACCGGAGTTGTGTTTTGTTTCTTTTACGCATGTTTGAGTAATCCTGGATTCTGTCTACATCTCTAAAAGCTCAAAATGCTCTGGTCCACCTTGTGATGTCATGAATCAGTAGTTTTCAAGTTATCAGCCTGATTCAGCCGGTTTCACTTCGTGGAAACTGTCTGACCTTGCAGCATTAGGATTCGTTCACTCAACAGTAGGCGAGTACTTTTTTATTTAACCTATCGCTCCTATTTAGTCGTGACGTATCTAATGCACCAAATCCTGTAGGAAGAAGGGCAATAACGCCTTTCCCCTTGATAAAATTCACCAAACATTCTCTTTGCTCCGGGTTTAAATCTCGATCTCGGGAATCGTTCCCAACACAGAATGTCTGGCTTCGTCTACATCCATCTTGACCACTTTGTTTACTGTTGTGCTCTACCACAAAAGTGACCCAGACAGGCGCTTGAGTTTGATGTCATGGCTTCACAGCTCTTCACTGATTGGCTGGTGCACGGTCTAAAACTTCCAGCGTTCTTGCAAACCATCTAGTGTATTCCGATTCCTGACCTAGTCATTGGAGAGAAGTTAAATTGAGCGGAGGCACTAGGTGGCACCAGCCTGATTCATCAGCCGGTTTCACTTCATAGAAACCATCTGACCAGTTAGGATTTGTTCGCTCGACAGTAGGCAGGTACTTTTTTTCATTTAACAAATCGCTGTTATTTGGTCGTGACATATGTAATGTGCCTCTAACTGGGCTAACTGGTATATTAAGCTTTTCCCAAATCCCGTAGGAAGAAGGACGTCTTTTCTCTTGATAAAGTTTACTGAAAATTCTTTTTGTTCCGGCTTTAAATCCTTGATCTCGGAAATCGTTGCCAACTTAGAATGTATGGCTCTTCACTGATTGGCTCGAACTCACACTTCTGGGGTTTTTGCGAACGGTCTAGTGTTTTCCGATTTGTGACCTAGTCGCTGGAGAGAAATTAAATTGAGAAGGAGGCACTAGGTGGCGCCAGCCTGGCTAACCATTTACCTTTAGTTCAGTAGAGATTGACAATTCCAGGGCTGAAATCATCCAAATGATTCAAGTGAAGGTGTATGGAGTTTAAAAACACAGTAGAGCACTTCCCGTACAGAAAGAACAAAGTGTTTTCTGTGTGAATGAAACATAACACAACTCCAGGTCTGTTTTTGACGAGGAAACGCCATTATAACAGATCAGAAAATAGTGTAAAATTGGACTTGATGTACAAATGGAAATCCGGTCCAGAGCTCTGATTATGAGTCAGCGTTTCACTTTTTTATAAATGAGACCCAAGAACATTATATATGGATTGGGAAAATGTCAAATGTCAATGATGGTGTATTTTTAGACAGAAAAATAATTTGAAGTCTGTGTTACGAAAGACTGTAGCGGTAATGGTCAAAGTTAATGGTTTCTGAAAATGTACCCTAATTTTCAAGAAAGCACTATCTCTATCTATCTTGTCACTTATAGATTACGTGCTGATGTCCCTCTTCAGGTGCAGCCAGAACTATCGTAAACGACAAAATCTCTATCTTAAAGGTGCACTATGTAACTTTTATGGTTGGGGCTTGTTTCTGTTGGATGTCATTGCTCTGCCTGGAATGTTTCACAGTATGGCATTAAGCAACTCTACCTTACATTTATTCAATTACAGGTGGTTTTATAGCTCAAAAATACTTAAAAAATTCAAAAATCAATTGGGTGGATTTGTCTTTCCACAGATCTGACCTGTAACTTGGTCTAATTTGGTCTCCATGAAGATAGAAAGATTTTATCGCCATGGAGAAAAGCATTTAACGGATCTTCCACCAGAAAAGTTACACAGTGGAGGAGTCATTACCAGCTTGTTTCCATGGAGATGCTTTAGCTTTATTAAGAGAAATGTCTTACACAAGGTTCCCACTCTTTTTCTCCTGACAGAATTTCAAAACTTTTCCACGACTTTTTCAGGACCTAAAGTGAATTTTCCATGACTTTTGTAGAATTAATTAGACTTTTAGGGATAAATTTTAAATGTTAAAGCTTTCCACTCACCTTATGGTTTGGGATTATAGTTTTTCAGATAGACAAAAATCCCGCACACTGTTTTACTTGCAAAATGTGAGATTTATTAGGACAAACTCTGCAAGGTTTCGGCACTAGGCCTTCATCAGTCAAACACAACGTTTGCCTGTACACCTTTTGCAAGTAAGACGGTGTGTGGGATTTTTCTCTATGTCTCCTCCAACGCACCAGCTTCAAGTAATTGATGTGCGAAAAGTTAGTTAGTTAGTTTTTCCATATCAAGCCAAAAATAAGAAAATGAAAAAAAAACCCAACAATTTTCTTTGTTATTTGTCTCCAAAACCAAAATGAAAAAAAACAAAAAAAAACAAAAAAAACAGATAATGATTCATTTTTTCAGTTTTCGGTTTTGTGTCTAAATGAATCATGGAAAAAACGGATAACAGACGTTTTCCGTTTCCTTGACTTAAACTGTGATGCCGGACTGAACCAGGACTGAACCAGGACTGAACCAGGACTGAACCAGGACTGAACCAGGACCAAACCAAGAGTGTCAGGACAGGCCTGGAGGTGCGTCCATGTAAACTTTTGGGTGATCAGGATTGAGACTGGGAACAGGACCAGAGACCAGGACTGAGACCAGTTTAATCCTGGTTGAGTTCTGTTTTAGTCCAGGTTCAGTCCTGTTTTAGTCTTGTTTTATTTCTGGTTCAGTCCAGCATCTCAGTTTAAGTCAGGGAAATGGGAAACGCCCGTTTTTTCCATTATTTATTTAGACATAAAACCAAAACTGAAAAAATGAATCATTATCTGTTTTTTCATTTTGGTTTTGGAGACAAATAGTGAAGAAAATAGTTGTTTTTTTCGTTTTCTTATTTTTGGTTTGATTTTGAAAAATAAATGAACAAATGATGCACGGATTTGCAAAGTTCTCATTCTTGGATTATAGTTTTTAACATTCAAAATACTGTCAGTGCATTTATTGCCATCTCTTTAAAAAAAAAAAAACGGCGCATACTTTCAGAAATAATCATTACAGCTTATTGAGAACATAACAGAACGCTGTAGTTGCGTGAAAGAGACACTAAAATTCCATGACTTTTCTAAAACTTTCATTGGAATTTACACTTTCCATGACCGTGGGAACCCTGCTTACAGTGTGGCATTAAACGTATCTATCGCCATGGAGACGAGATACCAGGCCAACTCACAGGTCAGATCTGTGGAGTCACAACGGAAGCTACTTTTTCAGCATTAAAAAACATGTAATTGAAAAAAAAAAACAAAAACAAGATACGTTTAATGTTTAGACCTGTTTGAGTCCAGGTTTAGATCTAGCCTAGCCCTCATTTAGTCCTGGCTAAGTCCTGGTTTAGACCTAGTTAAGTCCCGGTTTAGATCTAGTTTAGTCCTGGTTCAGTCCTGGTTCAGACCTGGTACAGTCCTGATTTAGACCTGGTTAAGTCCTGGTCTAGTATCCAAAGTGAAAAAAATCCACGGAGAGTGATCCGAAGTGTAGTTAAAAATCTTTACTCAGTATTCACATAATCGAGGACATCTAAAACATACAAAAAAGGGGAACTTTAACAGGTAACAGGAGGTCAAAAAACAAAAAAAACTGTTTGGGTCCACTCCACTCACTTTAAATAAGGAGCCAAAGACCACAAAATAATACAAAAAATAAACATTACATTACTACTCAAGAAAATAAACAAATAATCATCTTTTAACCATAAAGAATGACCAAAATACCAAAAATTATGCATTTTAAGTAAATATTAAAATCATGTAATTGAAAAAAAAAGCTAAATATGTTTAATGTTGTACTGCGGGACAGAAAAAAGCATCAGAAAAGTTACACAGTCCACCTTTATGAACAGCTGTGATGTAACTCGGCCATGATATTTGACCATTGCCAAAGCTTTGTCCATTGTCTCTGCGGTCTGTTGTGTTGAAAGCCTTTGAAAGAAACTGTTTGTCGTAGATGTCAACATTATCAGCACCAAGCGTCTGTGTTTTTGCATCCTGTCTCTAACTGTATAATTGTAATGTAAGTAGAGGCCTTAAACTCCTTTCGTCAGGGCTATAAGGACTACGAAACGTCTCTCGAAGTAATCAAAACGACGCAAAAAGTTTTTTCCAATGTCGCCATTTCAACCTAATTCTACCTTTGTGTGTATATTTGGGTTCACAGACTGCCCGCTTCTTGCCGTGGGCCGGATTAAAACTGAGCAAAAACTGTTTTCTGCTGAGTAGATGTTCAAAAATGATGAGCTGTTTCTTTTTGACAAGTTATTTTATAAATGTAGACAAAAACATTACCTTATGGATGTATGCTCATTGTATTGTTGTTCTAAAATGAATAGATAAACAAAGAAAACCACATCTGGACCCCGTGTCTTTCTTTAGACGTTTGAGTGATGCACTGCGGGAAAACGACAAAGGTGGGACTAAATGTGGAGGGCGGGGTAAATCTTGGAAACTAAAAAGAACAATAAAAATAAATAAATGAATGAATAAACAACAAGAACTTTGCAAAATGATAAATTGTGGGAGGTACCCCAAGGCAAAGTCCTGCACCAGGTCAGGTCGAGTAACGGCAAATAGTTGCTGAAAAGGGTGAGTTTTAACGTTCTGGAATTTTACGGGCGGGAGAAAAATACTTGACGCTCGTCCAGGATGTTTGTTGCCCTAGAAACAAGTGTCATTTGCCGGTCTTTTCCCGGAACGATGGACCAGGCTGAGAGAGACTTTAGTGTTTTTATTACTTACTCGGCTCACCGGCTGAGCTCCTGGTTTAGTCCTGGTTAAGTCCTGGTTCAGTCCTGGTTTAGTCCTGGTTTAGTATTAGTTTCAACTTGGTCCAGTCCTGGTGTAGTCCTGGCGATCGGCTTGGCGATTGTGGTGTGTATGTATTTATACCAATGACACTGGTTTAATCCTGGTCCAGTCCTGGTTTAGTCCTGGTTTAGTCCTGGTTTAGTCCTAGCACTCAGCTCAGCAGTTGTGGTGTGTATATATTTATACTAATGACACTGGTTTAGTCCTGGTTTAGACCTAGTTTAGTCCTGGTTAAGTCCTAGTTTAGACCTGTTTTAGACCTGGTCCAGTCCTGGTGTAGTCCTGGTGATCAGCTCAGCAGTTGTGGTGTGTATATATTTATACTAATGACACTGGTTTAGTCCTGGTTTAGACCTAGTTTAGTCCTGGTTCAGTCCCGGTTTAGACCGGGTTTAGTACTGGTTTCAACTTGGTCCAGTCCTGGTGTAGTCCTGGCGATCGGCTTGATCGGTGTGTATGTATTTATACTAACGACACTGGTTTAATCCTGGTTTAGACCTGGTTAAATCCAGGTTTAGATCTAGCCTAGCCCTGGTTCAGTCCTGGCTTAGACCTGGTTTAGATCTAGTTCAGTCCTCAGTCAGTCCTGGTTCAGTCCTGATTTAGACCTGGTTAAGTCCTGGTCTAACCTCAAAAGTGAAGTGTAGTTAAAAGTCTTTACTCAGTATTCACATAATTGAGGACATACAAAACAGGTAACAGGTCAAAAAACTGTTTGGGTCCACACCACTTGCCTTAAATAAGGATCCAAAGACCACAAAATAATAATAATAATAATAAAAATAAACATTACATTACTACTTACTTGTTTAAACCATAAAGAATGACCAAAATACCCCAAATCATGCATTTTAAGTAAATATTAAATCGAACAAAATAAGATTAATTATCTCTGTAATGAAAAAAAAAAAAAAAAACGAAACTGGGTTTAGGCTCCAGCACTGTGAGTGGTTATGAACTTATTGCTTTGAATTATTAGATGCTCAGAATGCAAAAGGTAACTCTGGACCGCGGCAAACCATTTTAAAATGTTTTGTTTTTCATATTTTTGTGACAGTGAAAAGGCACAGTGCATTTACAGACAATAAACAAAAGCATTTATATATATATTTTGCCATATTGTTGAAATTTAGCTTTGTTTAAAAAAAAAAGAAAAGGAAAAGTATAGCGCCAACTCTCTTTTGATTGCAGTTCATATTTATTGATTTGGTAGAGCAATCATATAAGCCAGGGACCCGTACATAACCACATAATGCAGCCTTCACCAGTCATCCGCCATGACTGAACAGGCAGCGGTGAGGGAGGCTACGAGAATGAAATGAGTTTTCACAGATGATTTCTGCACCTCTCCCCGAGGGGCCTCTCTCTATTCCACCGGAGCAGCCCGAGGTAAAGTCGGGACGCAACAAATGGACTATGTCAAGTACCACAAGAAAAATATTCCACTACCAACACAACTTTAAGGTGCACTTCACTGTCCCCGGAGCCAGGTCTGTCCTTGGCGTTTGACCCGTTGTGCAGTGTTGCCGTGGTGACGTGTGAGGAGCAGTGGGTGACAGCGGCGCATCGCTCAGGGACCCAACGAAGGAGCTTTTAAAATGTCTCAGTCGTTCCGTCAGCGGTGAAGAGATTTGATGGAACAAATGAACTTGAATTTAGAGCGAACTACCATATTTTGCAGATTATAAGGCGCAATATCAATAATGTTGAATTCTCTCGTCTATTTTCATACATAACGCGCACCGGATTATAAGGAGCATTAAGCGAAACAAGCGAACGACACTTGAGACTGATCCCTTAGCCCAGGCGTCCACGATCCGTCGGCAGATCGTGGCGTAATTCGTCCGGCGTTGGTGAATGTGGGTGGATAATCCGTGTATCATTCATTTATTCGTTTTTCAAAATAAAACCAAAAATAAGAAAATGAAAAAGCAACAGTTTTCTTCATTATTTGTCTCTAAAACCAAAATGAAAAAATGGATAACGATTTTTTTTTTTCAGTTTTCGATTTTATGTTTAAATGAATAATGGAAAAAACAGATAATTCCCGTTAACGTGACTTAAACTGAGATGCTGGACTTTTGCACCGCATGCGGACTAAACCAGGATTAAAACAGGTTGGAACCAGACCAGGACCAGACCAGGACTGAGTCCGGGACCAAGACTGAGACCAGGACCAAACGGGGACCAGACCAGGACTGAGACTGTGACTGAGACCGAGACCAGACCGGGACTGAGATCAGGACTGAGGTCAGGACTGCAACCATGACTGAGACCGGGACTGAGACCAGCACCAGACCGCCATCAGACCGGGACTGAGACCAGGATCAAACCAGGACCAGACCGGGACTGAGCCCGGGATCAAACCGGGACCAGACAGAGACTGAGCTTGGGACCAGAAAGGGGCCAGACTGGGACTGAGACCAAGACCAGACCGGGACTGAGACCAAGACCAGACCGGGACTGAGACCAAGACCAGACCAGGACTGACACCGGGACCAGACCAGGACCAGACCTGGACTGAGACCAGGACTGAAAACAGTTTAGTCCCGGTTCAGTCCGTGTGCGGCGCAAAAGTCCGACATTGCAGTCACGAAGTTAAAAAAACGGGAAATCCGTTTTTCCATTATTCATTTAAACACAAAATTGAAAACTGAAAAAAACAAATCGCTATCCATTTTTTCATTTTGGTTTTGGAGACAAATAATGAAGAAAATGTATTTATTTTTTTCTTATTTTTGGTTTTATACTGAAAAATGAATGAAGGAATGATTCACGGATTGTGGATAATTAAATTTATTATTATTATTTTTTTTATTTCCTACGAGGAGGACTCAAATATACATAGAGTAATAATGTGTTTAATGCAGCTTTGCGCACATTTGTTTACGTTTTACAGAAACAAAACTTAAAACCACATGGCTAATTTGCATAAACTATAAGCACTGAAAAAAAAACAACTCGCTCCTTGTGCACTGATGCGGTTCAGCTTCTGTCAGACTAAAGGACGCGACTCAGTGGAATATACTGTATGTGTTTTGTTGTGACAGAGGATGTGCTGCTGATAGTGAGTCTGTTCTGTGCTTCTATTGCGTTGGAGATGGTTTAAAAATCAAAAACAACAGCAACAAGGCGACGGCGGCAGTGTGTGTTGAGTCGACGTAGAACTATACTTTGCCCTTTACTCTGCGCGGCTCCTGACTACAATAGTTGTAATGCTCCAACAATCCATCAAGCGGTGCGGCTTCGTAGTTTACCAAAGTCGTACTAAAACATTTTGACAGATTTCCGAGCGCCGTGTACCACATAAAATCGGTTTGAGGTCAGTAAGCACAACTAGATTTAATAAAACATAAAGCGCACCGGATTATAAGGCGCACTGTCGATTTTAACTGCACCTTATAGTCCAAATAATATGGTACACTACACAAGCTTGAACAGTGCAATTTGAACTTTGTCGTGTGTTGTCTGTGATTATTTTATGTTATTGTTTGTTTACATGGTTTTTCTCAACGTCTCACAGTGCACTTTGAGCGTTTTGTACGTGTTTTCCATTCTGTTTTTATCTACAAATGACAAATAAAACAACCTTAACATTAATATTGGAAAACTTTTCTATTACCATTCAAAAGGTCAAGAAATATATAGAGATATACCAAGATATTTGTTTTTCTCGGTGTTACTGGATACTGGTGACCAACGAATCTGTGAAAATTACAACTCATGCTCCCAAATCACTCTCACAGTTTGAGCCCAGATGGATGCCGGCATTTTCATCTTAGAATATGAGAGAAGAACTCAGTCTGTATCTGCAGGGTTTGTGTATTAAACATATGTGGAAGAAACAAAACAAAACTCCTGGTGTGTTCTTGATACGGAAACAACATTATAACAGATCAGAAAATAGTCTTATATGGGCCTTTTTAGTTTATTTATGTAGTGTTTTTCAGAGATATAGGTCACAAAGTGCTTCACGTTAGGGTGACCAGAAGTCCCGGAAAATTTGGGTTAGGGTTAGGGCGTTAGGGTCTCGAAATCTAAGCTGTTGTCCAAAATCCCGAATCTGGCCCTAAATATCCTGAAAATTACAACTCAAACAGAATACTGAGAAGTTATTTTCTGATAAACATTAAAAACTGTTCGTAGAGAGGATGGGTCGACTGCACACAGCCCCTGACGGCTTCTAAGTGTCTGCGTGCAGCCCCGCCTACAATCCGTCTGTTTATTTTTTTTGTTTTTTTTACTTTCTACAAGAAGGTGCGACGATAAGCTAATTTTCATTCACATATGAACAGTTCACAAACAACAGAACAGAACAAGTTTACCAAACTCTCCATCTCACTCCAAATCAATAAATCCATTGAATTCTTCATCCTCAGTGTCACTTCTGAACAACTCCACGACCTCCGGAGGTAAACAGAGCACCGCTTCCTCTTCTGTGTAGCTGTCGTCAGACTCAGCATCAGTTCCACTTAGAATTATTCCGACCTTTCTGAATCCCGACAGGATGGTTTCGGTGTCACTGAAGTCCAGGCTTTGTCCATCCATCCAGTGACTTCCAGGAAAGTTGCATGGTGCATCCTCCCGGTGTCACAAGTTTCTCGCTCACTCCAAACTTTCTTTCTGCTGCTCGATTACCATTTTCTGCTGAATATTTCACTACTTGCAACAGGACAGAGGCTTTTTCTGCAGGAGACATGCACAGTAGAGCCAAGTGACAATGGTACAGGAGGAACAGGAGCAGCAGATCCTGACATACAAGCCTAGAGCGCCCTCTTGAAGTTGTCAGTGTGAAAATTTTAATATATTAGGCTACATTCAGACTGCAGCCTGAAGTGACCCAAATCAGATTTTTTGGCCCCTATGTGACCTGTATCTGATCTTTTAATGACAGTCTGAACGACACAGATCCATTTTTTTCAAATGTGACCCAGGACACTTGGATATGTGGTCCTGAAACCGATACATATCCGATCTTTTGACATGCGACTTCAGTCTGAACGGCCAAAGCTGCATTCATCCACCTACACGTTATCAACAAGCCACAAACGTCACTATTCTGCACTGAAGTAGGCAAAAATTGTTAATGAACTCCATGTCACTGAAGTGAAGCACATCACCACTCACCACTCTTGGCTACGTCTCCACATCCACACGTTCCTTTCAACGGACGTCGCTGCCGCTGTCCCACAAAACGCCACAGCCAAAAACCTCGTCCTTCTCCTTCTCAGTCTCCTCCTTAAAACAAGTAAGTTGTTCATGTTCTGGCTCCGGTACGAGAGGAACTTTAAAATCTCCAGGTGCTCAATGCTCGCGTCCATGTTTGGACAACTTCCGTAAACACAGAGACGCTCGCTGCGGTTGACGTCATCGTGTCTCCAGTGCACATGCGGGACACTTTCGGGCCGTTTAATGTTCACACTGTAGTTCACATACAAGTCGCATTTAATTGGAAATGTGAACGACCTCGC
Organism: Boleophthalmus pectinirostris; assembly: GCF_026225935.1. Classification (NCBI taxonomy): domain Eukaryota; kingdom Metazoa; phylum Chordata; class Actinopteri; order Gobiiformes; family Gobiidae; genus Boleophthalmus; species Boleophthalmus pectinirostris. The sequence goes on from NW_026571299.1 coordinate 10,139,238, forward strand.
AAAAACATCGGATTTCACACAAAAATCTGAATTGAGCGTTAAGCCCTGCAGTCTGAACGAAACCTAAGTCGCCCCGGAGTATAAGTCACAGGAAACATCCAAACCACGAAAAAAACTGCGACTTATAGTTAAAAAAATACAGTACTTAACTTACCGATATTTCCCCCTGAACTTTTTGACATAGTTTGATCAAAAAACATGAAAGAAAACAAATTACTCCAAATCCTTCAGCATTAAGATTACAAAGAGCGTTTAATCTTAGTCTGGGTAAGTCTGGATAATGCTCTTTTGTGCGCTGTGTACGGGCTGTGTGTGGGCAGATACAGTCTCTCTGGTTTCCTCACAGACTGGGTCCCAGGGCGGCCCATCTGCTCAGACCACACTCACACTCACACTCTACACAAGTGCATGCATTTTCAGGTTGGATAATTCAGAATCCAAACCAAGAATTATCTCTGTATTTGTGTGTCTGTGTGTGTGTGTGTGTGTTAGAAAACTTTTAACTATCTCTTCTGGGGTGTCTGTTGAAGTTTTACGTAATAGTTGTATTGTGTTTGTATTTGCCAGATGCCTTGTCGTAATCGTCTTTTTCTCTTCTTTTTATTATCAGTCTGTCTACATCCCCAAAGCTCAAAATGCTCTCTTCCACCTTGTGATGTCATGTCGTGGTAGTTTTTAAGTAAACAGCTCTTTTTTTTTTCTTTTTTTTTTTTTAGTTCAGTAGAGATCGGCAATTCCAGCGCTGAAATCATCCAAATGATTCTAGTGAAGGTGTATGGAGTTTAAAAACACTTGTATTAACTCAGAACTCAGCCTAAATTTGCAGGGTTTGTGTGTTAAACATGTGTTTTTTAGGTTTTCATGTTCTGGAATTATACCGGCGGGTAGTGATCACACAAGGGTGAATCAAATGAACGACGAAGGGGAGAAAATTACTTGCCATTTCCCGGTCTTTTCCCCCGAATAATGTCAGACCAGGCTGAGAGAGAGACTCAGCTCAGCAGCTGCGCTTCTGGTTCAGTCCTGGTTTAGACCTGGTTAAGTCCTGGTTTAGACCTGGTTCAGTCCTGGTTCAGACCTGGTTCAGTCCTGGTTCAGACCTGGTTTAGACCTGGTTTAGACCTGGTTAAGTCCTGGTTTAGTCCTGGCTAAGTCTTGGTTTGGTGCTGGTTTAGTCCTGGTTCAGTCCTGGTTTATTCCCAGTTTAGACCTGGTTCGTCCTAGTTTAGACCTGGTTAAGTCCTGGTTTAGACCTGTTCAAGTCCTGGTTCAGTCCTGGTGTAGTTCTGGTTAAGTCCTGGTTTAGACCTGGTTAAGTCCTGGTTTAGTCCTAGTTCAGGCCTGGTTTAGACCTGGTTCAGTCCTGGTTTAGACCTGGTTAAGTCTTGATTTAGTGCTGGTTTAGACCTGGTTTAGTCCTTGTTAAGTCCTGGTTCAGTCTTGGTTTAGACCTGGTTAAGTCTTGATTTAGTGCTGGTTTAGACCTGGTTTAGTCCTGGTTAAGTCCTGGTTCAGTCTTGGTTTAGACCTGGTTCAGTCCTGGTTTAATCCTTGTTTAAACCTGGTTCAGTCCTTTCTTAGTCCTCGTTCAGACCTGGTTTAGTCCTGGTTTAGTCCTGGTTTAGACCTGGTTAAGTCCTGGTCTAGTCCTGGTTAAGACCTGGTGTAGTCCTGGTTCAGTCCTGGTTTAGTCCCGGCAATCAGCTCTACGGTTGCGACATGTATATATTTATAACCCACTAATGACACGACATAGGTTCAGTCTTGGTTCAGTCCTGGTTTAATCCCGGTTTAGTCCTGGACTACTGGGCTGTCGGACTAATGCCCTGACCCCGATTTATCATGGGCGCGGGCGGGGGTGGGTCTCCAAAACTGGACCCGTGCAGGATTCTGCTCCAGGTCTGTTTGTGACGAGGAAACAGCATTATAAGAAAGATCTGAAAATATCGTAATCTGGGCCTTTTTAAACACATCCTTCTCTCCAGACGTCCATACAGAAACATCATTCAAAGTTTATTAACTGAAATACCAAAGCGAACGCCCTCCCAAGCGCAATATATTTTAAAACCCCGAATAAATCTTCATATGTCGTCTTTAAAATGCAAATTCCAAACGGCTGGTGCAGGGACAAGGTAAACAGAAGAGATTAGCTGGAGTATTTTCACTGCGTTTGAGGGTCAGCTGTTGAATACATCCAGAACTGAACCACACACACACACACACACACACACTCTCTCTCTTTTTCTCTTTCTCTGCCTCTCATCTGCTCCCTGTGTCTGTGGCATCGCTCCAAAAGACCGCCCAGGAACCAATTCAATTAAGCTACGTTTCTCCCAACATTAAACACAAGCGCACGAATGCACCGCGACTGAGGCCAGAGCGACGTGAGGTTAGAGGAGTTTATAAGAAGTGGAGGAAGGGAAGTAGTTTTAATGATGAAGGTATGCAGAAGCGAATTAAATGTCCTATGTTAAAGTGTTTCCCGAACTTTTTTGCTGGAGACCCGTATTTTAAAAGTCACAAATCTTTGCAACCCAAGTCAATAGACAAAATCAATTTATGACCATTATTGAACATTAATGAGGATATTTTATTGTTGACTGAGCACTGTTGGGCAAGTTACTTTAAAACTGTAATGTGTTATTTATGACTTGTTACTGTCACTTCAAAGTAATTTGTTACATTACAATATTACTGCGTTTAAAATGGAAAAACATTACACGACTATTACAGCACTTTTAAGTTACTCTCAACAAAATAACTATGAAGATGCTGAACTTTTGCACTGTATGTGGACTGAAACGAGGACTAAACTAGGTCTAAACCAGGTCTAAACAAGGACTAAACCAGGAACAAACCAGGACTAATTTTGAACTAGAACTTGGAATCTAGGACCGCCCCTGAGAGAACCCTGAGCCCGTGGAACAGGGTGTCTACAAGGCGCAATCGGGCGTCAGCTGCGTTTAGCCCCGTGAAGCGCGGAGATTTGCGCCGGTCCTTTCACTCGCAGTCACCCAACGGTCTACGCGGGTGCACCTCCGCCGTTTTACCGCTGCTGATATTGCGATGATTTTAGTGAATTTGTATGAAAAAAACCCACCACTTTGATCCAGGTTAAAAAGGCATTGTGACGCGCGTTACTGACATTTTTACCAAATAAAATATTACCACTTTTTTCCCTGTAATGCCGAACATTACTGCGTTACAGCAAAAAGCAACACATGACAGTAATTAGTGACTTTTAAAACACGTTATTCCCAACACTGTGACTGAGTGATCGTGTCTGTCTGAACAATTAGTATTACCGTATTTTTTGGACTATGAAGAGCACCGGATTATAAGGCACATTAAACAAAACAAACGGACGACAATTAAGACTTTATTTCCTACGAGGAGGACTCAAATATAGATTGAGTAATAATGTGTTTAATGCAGCTTTGTGCACATTTATTTATGTTTTTTGCTTATTTGCTAATAATGATCCACAGGTTGTCATAGATCCATCCAACTATTATCTTCATCTTTATCCAGGGCCGGGTTGCAGAGGCAATAGGATTAGGATTCATTTGCTCAGCAGTAGGCAGGTACTTTTTTTATTTAACCAATTGCTGCTTTTTGGTCGTGACGTATGTAATGCGCCGCTAACAGGGCTAACTGATTTATTAAGCTTTTCCCAAATCCCATAGGAAGAAGGACAACAACATATTTCCCCTTGATAAAATTCACCAAACATTCTCTTTGTTCCGGCTTTAAATCCTAGATCTCGGTAATCGTTGCCAACACAGAATGTACGGCTCTTCACTGATTGGCTGGTGCCCAAAGTCGCACTTCCGGGTTTTTGCAAACCATCTAGTGCAGGCATGTCCAAACTATGGTCCGGGGGCCCTCAGACAAATTTTTTTGGCCCTCAGGCTTCCAGGTGAATTGGCCCAAATTACATGGCATCAATAAAGAATTTACTTTTTAATGCAAGTTTTTTTTGAAAATCTACCTTGATAAAGCCAATATTTAATATTTAGTGTGTGGTTTTGAGGATCTTAGCATGAATAAAGACTGATGGTTCATTCTAATGTGTTAAACATGCACACATTTCAATTTTTCCCTGTACTGAGCATCAGTCTACGGCCCTCGATTGGCCCTCTGCTTCATCTGTGTTTAGATATGTGGCCCTTGATGAAAAAAGTTTGGACACCCCTGCTCTAGTGTATTCCGATTCCTGACCTAGTCCCTGGAGAAAAATGAAATTGAGCAGAGGCACTTGGTGGCACCAGCTTGGCTAGCCCAGACTTCCCTCCACGCACACACTTCCTCCAGTTCTTCCGCAGCCGAGAGACATAGTCTCTGCAGCATTTCCTGGGTCTTCCCTGGGGGCTCATCCCGGTGGGACATGCCCAGAACACCTCCTCAGGGAGGCGCCCAGGAGGCATCCGGAACAGATGCCCGTGCCACCTCAGCTGCTCCTCTCCATGTGGAGGAGCAGCGACTCTACTCTGAGCTCCTTCCGTGTGACTAAACGAGAAGAGAAGAAGAGAAGAGAACGCCCAGCCACCCTGCGGAGGAAACTCATTTCAGCCACTTGTATCCACAATCTTGTCCTTTCAGTCATTACCCAGAGCTCATGACCATAGGTGAGAGCAGGAACGTAGCTTGACCGGTAAACTGAGAACTTTGCTTTTGGACTCAGCTTCCTCTTTACCACAATGGTCTGATACAGCGCCCGCATCACTGCAGACACAAGCACAATATGTCTTCTTTAAAGAAACGTCAGTACAATAAAAAGTCAGATTCAGTCCAGAGCTTCGTTTAGTGTCCTTAAGTCAAAAGAATGAAACTGTTGGCAGAGCTCTGTATCTTAGTAGCCACTTTCATTTGCAGATTTGGCAAGCAATGTTTAAACGTTGCTGATGTTGAGACTAGTTTGTGATGGTTATTGATGGTCTCTTGTCAGATTTATTCTGTACTTTACACTTTACATATCTAGAAGAATCTAAGTATATTGATATAGCACTATTCACAAACATAGATCACAAAATAAACACGGCATAAGATCCATTTATAATAACATGAACCTGACCAGCGTGATTTCACATGGGTTCACGAGATAATACACATCTAATGACATGAAAACTGCCCCAGACTGCTGCTGTGTCAGGAAAAAATGGACTCCGAGTTCAGCGTAAGAGCCCAACGTTGGATTCAGCCATTTCTAAGACTTGGAAGTAACAGAGCTTAATTGAATTGGATCCTGGAGCAGCAGCCTGGAGAGATGCCACGACACAGTGAGAGGATGAGGCAGAGGCACAGCTCCAGTGTGTGGATTTAGACTTACTAGTAGATGTCTTCAGCAGGCAATTTAAAGATGCATTGTGTAACTTTTCTGATGGAGGGTCCGTCAAATGCTTTTCTTCATGGGGATGTTATTGCTTTGTCAGGAATGTTGTATCTTTCTATATTCATGGAAACTCAGGCTACGTTCAGACTGCAGCCTGAAGTGACCCAAATCAGATTTTTTGGCCCCTATGTGACCTGTATCTGATCTTTTAATGACAGTCTGAACGACACAGATCCGATTTTTTCAAATGCGACACAGGCCACTTGGAAATTAACAAGATTTTAATAGAAAATATAATTAAAATATTTTAGTAGAAAATCATCCAAGGGCCACATTAAAGGTCTTGGAGGGCCGGCTCTGGCCCCCGGGCCTTATGTTTGACACCTGTGGTCTAGACAATGGATGGAAAGCGAAGTTAGTGACTTAAATCATATTTGTGGGGATCGCTGTATTCAGGCCAAATTGGAGGGATCTTATCAGAATCGGTCAGTTTTTGAAATCATTGCCAAGAGAAATGTCCGAGCGCGACTATAGACGGTCTTGGCTCCAATGTCAACAAAAAATAAAGAGCCTGTAAGCCAAATACAAGGAGGCTCAAGACTCAAACAAACAAAGTGGCCATGGACGTGTAACCTGTCCATTTTACGAGACAAGCTCAGCGTTTAGGTGACTTCCGTAAACACTGAGCACGCTCGCTGCGTGTGACGTTGTCGTGTCTTCCAATGCTTATCTGGGACACTTTGGGCCGTTTAAAGTTCACACTGGAGATCACATACAAGTCACATTTAACTGGAAATGTGAAGGACCTCGCAAAAAAATCAGATTTCACAAAAAAATCCGAATTGAGCATTAAGTTCTGCTGTCTGAACGTAGCCTAAATCAGACTAAAGTTGCAGATCTGTGGAGAGGCAACTCTGCTCACGATCAGAATGTCTGTTTTTCTAGGGATTTTTTAGCTATAAAACCAACTAGAATTGAATAAATGTAAAGTAGAGCTGTTTAATGTCACACTGTGGAACATTCCAGGCAGAGCAGTGACATATCCATAGAGACAAGCAGATGGCGGACGCCCAACCAAAAAGTTATACAATGAAACTTAAAGCAAATAGAACAATAAAATGCAATAGCAATAGAAATGCTTAAACAAAAGTCTCAGTGCAGGGTCATCAGATCTTGTGTTTGAGGAGAGTTCATCCCTCAGGACAAAAGTGTCTTCTTTTGTCGACAGCTACACATCACACTAGCGAGCAGTGGATTTATTTATTTTTCTTTCATTTGTATCAAAATAACTACGCAACACTGCTGAACCCCACACATATTACTGATTAAGAAAATCTAATTGGAGAACAAAGTAAGTACAGAGCGGTGGGCGTGTGCCGTGCTGAAAATAAGATTGCTCAAATGTGCACAAATCACTCTAAATACAACTTCTATGGTAAATGAGCAGGGGAAACAATTATAACATGGCTAAAAGCTCTGAAAAGTCGATTTTACATAATAGGTCTGTCTTAATTGAAATGGATCTTGGACGGGAGCAGCCTGGAGAAATGCCACAGATACAGTGAGTGAGAGGATTAAACAGAATGTGTGTTAAGCCTTAGATGTACATGTTGGACATATTGTGCTTGTCTCTGCTGTAGAGTTAAAATCTGCGACACTAGTGGATCATTATGTTATCATTTGGACATTTTAAATTGTGATATTCATCTAAAATTACCATATTTTCTGGACTACTGAGAGCACCTGAATATAAGTCGCACTAACAAAATTTTAACAACATTTTTAAATTGTACATATATCGGCCGCACCTGAATATAAGCCACAGGTGTCCACGTCTTCAAGAACGTTTTCAAGTTCGTCCCGTCTGCTTTTATCGCCTCTGAAAGCTTTTGTCGTCTTTTTGCATTGAGTCACTTCGTCTCTGCCGTCGTCAAAATCTCACCATTGAGTGCGTATATATGCACATCAGTAACCCGGTTATTAGCCATATCCCGGTTCTGTCAGTATTCGGGTTACTGCGTTATACATGCGCACTGAGAAACCAGGATACTCATATTCGCGTATACATGATCAAATGTCGTATCCCGGTTTCTTGACATAATCTTACAAATGCGCAGGCGCAAAAATTAACTTAAATCAATTTCATAAACCAGGAAAAATACAAACCGTGAGCTCCTTTAGCATAAGAAGCTAAGGAGCTACGAGATCAACCACAATCCACTGTGCAGAATCTTCATTAAAATCTTCTGCATAAATAAACTCAACTTTACAACATATAAACCATAAACACTATAGACACATCAGCCCGTTTGATCAGATAATTCAGCTGTGATCACATTTGTTTACGTTTTACAGAAACGAAACTTAAGAACGTTTGGCTAATTAGCATAAACTGCTAGCGGCGATAAAAACAACTCGCTCCTTGCGCCGCTGATGTGATCAGTTTTTTTTTGGACTAAATGACACGACTCTGTGGATTATGTGTGTTATTTCTGTGACAGAAGAGGTGCTAATGATGGTAAGTGTGTTTCGTGCATATAGAGTATAGGAGATAGTTCATGTTTTAGCTTTTCAGCGTCGTACGAGTGCAGGTCGTACGAGTGCAGGTCGTACGAGTGCAGGTCGTACGTGTGCAGGTTTAGCGCAGCTCTTTATTTTACAGTCATTTCACTCGTTTGTTCACTTTATTTATGGTCACTACTGTTGTGTTGAGAGGCTGGAAAGTGTCTTTTGGACGCATGCGCACTCAACTTTATGTTGCAGTAACCGGGATACTGCGTATACATGCCACAAGTAACCCGGTTACTATCGGAATAACCCAGCTACAGTAACCCGGTTTCTAATAACCGGGATACTGCCATAACCGGGTTACTGAAAACTGGGTTACTGCATATATGCACATCAAGCACCACTCAAAAAACCGATAACCGCATGGCTTGCACTTCCACATCAATCGCTGTTAATTTGAAAGCTGCGTCATCTGCATTTCTTCATGTGTTTTCCATGAGGAGGGTGTGTGTATGAAGCGCAAAGTAACTGTTCAAAACACAATCAAACGAGCATCTTTCTCGACGCATCACCCTCGTCTCTCCTCAAGCTCTACTGTGCATGTCTCCTGCAGAAAGAGTCTCTGTAATGTCTGTATCATGTCAGTGTGTTGGAGGATTTCAGCAGATTTCAGACTCTCTCAGGGGCGGGGTTAGTTCTAACAATCAGGTATGAGTGGATGTCCGGCTACTGAAGTTTGAGACGTTTCTTCTCGTCATTTACACATACGGGTAAGACATATCCCCCTCACTAATGTTCATTAAGCCTCATAACTTATTTTATCACACGGAGATATACTATTTGAGTGCACTGACAATATTGCGAGCTAGTGTAGCACAGACAGCTGCGTTTTCTGCACTCAGGCTGCAGTGTTGGGAAGGTTACTTTTAAAATGTATTTCCCCTACAGATTACAGATTACATACCCCAAAATGTAGTTTGTAACGGAATTCATTAAATTACTTAAAGTGAGTAGCATAATCTGAATACTTTGGATTACTTGATTTGCTGTAGAGAAGCAAAGACTCGGAAATCTTCACATAAGATGTTTTATCTGATAAAAGAAAATAAAAAAGTCCAGACTTTACTTAACCGTATTAAAAATATTATTGCTAGAAGAGGAGGAGACACGGTCCATGCATGGTTTAGTCCTGGTTTAGTCTTGTTTTAGACCTGGTTTATACCTGGGTTTAGACCTGGTTTAGACCTAGTTTAGTCCTGGTTTTAGACCTGGTTTAGACCTGGTTTTAGACCTGGTTTAGATCTGGTTTAGACCTGGTTTGGACCTGGTTTAGTGTCCGGGAATGAGTGGAATAAAAAAAAAAAAAAAAAAAGGGATATAGCCCGAAATGTGAAAACAGGAAAATAGCGCCGTGTAATCCATTTATTTCAACAAAGTAACTGTAATCCAAATACCACTCATGGAAACAGTAACTGTAACTGAATACAGTTACTCATAATTTGTACTCTGAGTACGTAACTCCAGTACATGTAATCTGTTACTCCCCAACACTGTCAGGCTGCGTGTGTTGCCAAACCATAGACTGTAAATATGACTGGACAATGTGCCAAACAAAGAACCTCCCATATATTCGCCACATTGTTTTATTAGTCACAGGGTTCAGAGTGTGAGAAAAAAGTAGTGGCTTATAGTCTGGAATTTACGGTAATAAAAGCATCACCTTCTGCATTAGAAAACTGTGGTTCCCAATGGGAGCTAACGTCGCCGTAAACATCATCACAACAAAGAGTCTTCACCTTTGACGAACAGCTGCAGATCGCGGTAACAAGCATCATATTTTCTTTTACTTGTACCAAAATCCTACATGTATCACCAGTGAAGAAAATAAAATCAGAGAACAAAGTGAGCACAGAGCAGTGGGAGTGGGAGTCGGCGGAGGTGAAAACGGGGGTGGATCGGCGAAATGGCGTCTCGATAATAAGCAGTTTAAAATGGCTCGAACGTGCACAAATCACTCTAAATACAACTTCAAGGGTAAATGAGAAGGGGAAACAATTATAACATGGTTAAAAGCTCTGAAAAGTCGATTTTACATAATAGGTCTGCCTTAATTGAAATGGATCCTGGACGGGAGCAGGCTGGAGAAATGCCACAGACACAGTGAGAGGATGAGACTGAAACAGAGCTCCAGTGTGTGTGTGTGTGTGTGTGTGTGTGTGTATTATGTAAATGGTGGGTGGATGTGAGTGGCTGATATTAAATGGGCTGGACCTGTGACTTGGTTTTAGATGATAACGGCTCAGATTGTACAGTGAGAATTTTGGAGCTTGAGGACTTAACTTGGACTCAAACAATAAGAACTTCTGCCTTGATACAACCCTGGCTGAAAGAAAGGTCAAATGCAGAGAACAAGTTTTGTATCCTAAACAAAATATTCCAGTAATTTGTCATGTGGCTCGGACGTCTATAAACACGTTTTAATGTTAACGATTAAAGAAGACCTATTCTGCTTGAGTCTGCTATATTGTTATAATCTAAGGCTACGTTCAGACTGCAGGGTTTAATGCTCAATTCAGATTTTTTTTGTGAAATACGAATTTTTTGCGAGGTTGTTCACATTTCCAATTAAACGCGACTTGTCTATGATCTCCAGTGTGAACTTTAAACGCCCCAAAAGTGTCCCGTATGCTCATCGGCGGACACGACGACGTCACACACGGCGAGCGCGCTCAGTGTTTACAGAAGTCGCATAAACGCTGGGCTAGTCCTGGTTTAGTCCTGGTTTGGATTTGGTTTAATCCTGGTTTAATCTTGGTTTAATCCTGGTTTAGTCCTGGTTTAGTCCTGGTTTTAGTCCTGGTTTTAGTCTTGATTTTAATCCTGGTTTTAGTCCTGGTTTAGCCCAAAATGTGAAAACAGGAAAATACCGCCGTGTAATCCATTTATTTCAACCAAGTAACTGTAATCCAATTACCACTCACTGAAACAGTAACTGTAACTGAATACAGTTACTCATAATTTGTACTCTGATTATGTAACTCCGGTACATGTAATCTGTTACTCCCCAACACTGGTTATAATGACGTTTCTTCATCACAAATAGACCTGGAGTTGTTGTTTTGAGCTTTGGAGATGTAGACAGAGTTTCTCAAACATGTGTGAATGAAACAAAACAACATCTCTGGGTCTGTTTTTTGATGAGGTAACAACATTATAACCTGGTTTAAAGCTCACAAGAATCCATTTTGTGTAATACAGGACCATTACTTAGGCGACTTACCATATAAGTTCGGATGTCTGAGCCATGAGCCTTTCCCTTCAGAAGTTGTCCTTGTAAAACTGATGTATAACGTCGTAACCTGGTTTATATTTATCCCTCACAGCTATAAACCTTTCGTAGTTCATCATGAGTCATTCCCAAAGCTCTTGGTGTATATTGTCTGACCTGTTGAGGTGAACAGCGACTCGTGCGTGTGCGCTAAAGGTGCACTGTGTAACTTTTCTGCTGAAGGGTCTGTCAAATACTTTTCTCCACTGAGACGTTATTGCTTTGTCTGGAATGTTTCACAGTGTGGTATTTAACCTTTCTATCATCATGGAGACCAAACCACACCAAGTTTTTTTTAATGTATTTTTGAGCTGTAAAACCACTCGTAATTTAGTTAAGGTAAGATGGAGCTGTTTAATGTCATACTGTGGAACATTCCAGGCAGAGCAATGACATATTCTTAGAAACAAGCAGGTGACAGATCCCCATTCCAAAAAGTTACATAGTGCATCTTTAAGCACTGTTACTGATTTGGTGTATTGGGAATGACAAAAAATGCTGCCATATTGCTGATCAAAACTAACCAGGCTGGTCCCACCTAGTGCCTCCTCTCAATTTAATTTCTCTCCAATAACTAGGTCAGGAATCAGAATACACGAGTACAGGGGTCGGCAACCCAAAATGTTCAAAGAGCCATATTGGCCCAAAAAAACTAAAACCATACCTGCCTGGAGCCGCAAAAAATGAAAAGCCTTATATAAGCCTAATATGAAGGCAACATAGGCTGTCAGTATATTAGCTATATAAGCCGACTATTAAAATGACTAAGTAGGCTACAAATACAAAATGAGCATTCATGATTACACAAACCCCTTTTGCGACCCTCTTAGGACCCGTTTACACGTACACGGGTATTTTCAATACGGAGACATTTCCCTTCGTTTGTACACATCGTTTACACGCAAACGGAGAATTCGCCTCTGAAAACGAATCTTTCTAAAAACTCCGGCTAGAGTGGAGATTTTGGAAAACTCCGGTTTCACCTTTGCGTGTAAACTGAGATAAACGGAGTTTTAGGAGCTGACGTGCTGAAAGTGCGACTGACGTTTACCTGTTGCTTTGACGATGATGATGGAAGCATTCAGAGCAGCAGTCGCATTTCTTCTGATCGTGCACAGGAGCACTCATAAAACAGCAGCATGTACAACTTTGTACACAACATCAGCCCGGAGCAGAAGCTCTGAGCTCGGGCAGCAGCGCTAGACACATGGGAGCAGTCAGGGCACTGCCCCTCAAGATGGGCCTGGGGGTCCAGTGTTGGTCAGATTATCCGGAGGCTCCATCCTCCGTGTCCTGGTTCCAGACGGGGGCGAGCAAGACCAGCGCGCAAAGAACTGGGTCCGAGTGCTTCAGTGCCGTCATCTGCACACTGGTTCCATGCGGGAAAAGTGAGAATGCGCTGTGGACCACAGGTCCGGGCTGCTCCGGTCCTCCGCACTTGACTGCGGCTGGTTTCGAGGGGGTGCAGCATCCGGACAGAAGCGTGAATCCCATTTGGTTTCGTTATACGTTGTTCTGATCCATGACCAGAGATGAACGAGGGTTTTACCCCTAAAGAAACTATATTAAAGCAACAACCAAAAAAATCATTCCTTTTCCATTTTCACTCATTTTTTAAAAAGCTCCAGGGAGCCACTAGGGGAGTGCTAAAGAGCCACATGCTCAAAATTCACATTTTGGAATCCTCTCTCAGCTCATGTTTTTTTTTTCCACTGTAGCACCAGTGAGTGTCACTACGTCAACTGGAGGCAGCTACAAGCAGCAACACCCTATCCAGTTATTTTAATAGATCCATGATTCATATGTACAGTCTATGTATTTTACACAAAACTGACTCTTGTGAGCTTTAAACCATGTTATAATGTTGTTTCCTGCTCAAAAACAAACCTGGAGTTGTGTTTTGTTTCATTCACACGTTTGAGTAACATTTTATTATTACATGTCCAAAGATAAAAATGCTCTGTTCCACCTTGTGATGCCATGAAGCAGTAGTTTTCAAGTTAGCAGCTCCTTTTACTTTTAGTTCATTAGAGTTTGGCAGTTCTATGGCTGAATTCGTCCAAATGATTCTAGTGAAGGCGTATGGAGTTTAAAAACACACTGGAGCACATCCTGTATTACCACATGACATCACAAGGTGGACTAGATTGTTTTCTGTCTGAGAGAAGAATGCAGCCATAATCTGCAGGGTGTGAATGAAGCAAAACACAGCTCCAGGTCTGTTTGTGATGAGGAAACAACATTAGAACAGAGAATAGTGCATTTTGGACCATTTAAGTGGAATAGTCGACTGTAAACTCATCAACAAACCAGGTGAATGCACGGCCTGAACCTCCACGGTCTCTGGTGGGACAGACCTCCTCACGTGCTCTGTTTACACCCCCCCTATCTCCACCCCCACTCAGTCCAAACCCTTTCACCGTGGGCCCCTCACAGCAGCGGTGACATTAGGAGATGTGCACACAGGGGAAGAGGGAGGAGCACAGAGAGACAGGCCCAGCAGGGGAAGCCCACACCAAATATGCAGGCTAAAAATAACCACAGTAAGGCTTTCATCACCGTGTTAATGTTAACTTAATCTGTCATTTATATTAGAGGTGCACTGTGTGACTTTTCTGGTACAAGTCCAGCACCTGGCTGTGTCCATGGAGATATACAAGGGAGATTGCTTTCACTGGAATGTACCACAGTATGACATTCAATTTGCTTATTACCTCTATTTTATGGGACTATCGTCGCATTTTTTCATGGTTTGGGTGGTTCTGCGACTTATACTTTGGTACGACTTATATATTAAAATTTTCACACTGGCAGCCAAGAGAGGCTCTAGTCTTGTGTGTCAGTATCTGCTGCTCCTGTTCCTCCTGTATCACTGTCACTTCTTTCTACTGTGCATGTGCGCATAGAGTCACTGTCCTGTCTGTATCATGTCAGTCGATCGCACCATTACTTCTGCACCAGTGAAAATTGAACATTGAAACAAACTTATAAAGACGACTGAGAAGACTGAACACAAATGCCCTCAAAAAGAAAATCATATTTTGCAGATTACAAACTGCAAGTAGTGAAATATGTAGCAGAAAACGGTAATCGAGCAGCAAAAAGAAAGTCTGGAGTGAGCGAGAAACTTGTGACACCGGGAGGATGCACCATGAAACTTTGTTGGAAGTCACTGGATGAATCGACAAAGCCTGGACTTCAGTGACACCGAAACCATCCTGTCGGGATTCAGAAAGGCTGGAATAATTCTAACTGGAACTGACGCTGAGTCTGACGACAGCTACACAGAAGAGGAAGCGGCGCTCTGTTTATCTCTGAAGGTCGTGGAGTTGCTTAGAAGTGACACAAAGGATGAAGAATTCAGTGGATTTAGTGATCTGGAGTGAGATGGAGAGATTGTTAAACTTGTTCTGTTCTGTTGTTTATGCTATAATTTATCTGAAGAACTGTTCATNTCAAACAATAAGAACTTCTGCCTTGATACAACCCTGGCTGAAAGAAAGGTCAAATGCAGAGAACAAGTTTTGTATCCTAAACAAAATATTCCAGTAATTTGTCATGTGGCTCGGACGTCTATAAACACGTTTTAATGTTAACGATTAAAGAAGACCTATTCTGCTTGAGTCTGCTATATTGTTATAATCTAAGGCTACGTTCAGACTGCAGGGTTTAATGCTCAATTCAGATTTTTTTTGTGAAATACGAATTTTTTGCGAGGTTGTTCACATTTCCAATTAAACGCGACTTGTCTATGATCTCCAGTGTGAACTTTAAACGCCCCAAAAGTGTCCCGTATGCTCATCGGCGGACACGACGACGTCACACACGGCGAGCGCGCTCAGTGTTTACAGAAGTCGCATAAACGCTGGGCTAGTCCTGGTTTGGATTTGGTTTGTCCTGGTTTAATCTTGGTTTAATCCTGGTTTAGACCTGGTTTTAGTCCTGGTTTTAGTCCTGGTTTTAGTCCTGGTTTAGCCCAAAATGTGAAAACAGGAAAATACCGCCGTGTAATCCATTTATTTCAACCAAGTAACTGTAATCCAATTACCACTCACTGAAACAGTAACTGTAACTGAATACAGTTACTCATAATTTGTACTCTGATTATGTACATGTAATCTGTTACTCCCCAACACTGGTTATAATGACGTTTCTTCATCACAAACAGACCTGAAGTTGTTGTTTTGAGCTTTGGAGATGTAGACAGAGTTTCCCAAACATGTGTGAATGAAACAAAACAACATCTCTGGGTCTGTTTTTTGATGAGGTAACAACATTATAACCTGGTTTAAAGCTCACAAGAATCCATTTTGTGTAATACAGGACCATTATTTAGGCGACTTACCATATAAGTTCGGATGTCTGAGCCATGAGCCTTTCCCTTCAGAAGTTGTCCTTGTAAAACTGATGTATAACGTCGTAACCTGGTTTATATTTATCCCTCACAGCTATAAACCTTTCGTAGTTCATCATGAGTCATTCCCAAAGCTCTTGGTGTATATTGTCTGACCTGTTGAGGTGAACAGCGACTCGTGCGTGCGCGCTAAAGGTGCACTGTGTAACTTTTCTGGTGAAGGGTCTGTCAAATACTTTTCTCCACTGAGACGTTATTGCTTTGTCTGGAATGTTTCAGTGTGGTATTTAACCTTTCTATCATCATGGAGACCAAACCACACCAAGTTACAGTCAGAATGCTTGGGTTTTTTTAATGTATTTTTGAGCTGTAAAACCACTCGTAATTTAGTTAAGGTAAGATGGAGCTGTTTAATGTCATACTGTGGAACATTCCAGGCAGAGCAATGACATATTCTTAGAAACAAGCAGGTGACAGATCCCCATTCCAAAAAGTTACATAGTGCATCTTTAAGCGCTGTTACTGATTTGGTGTATTGGGAATGACAAAAAATGCTGCCATATTGCTGATCAAAACTAACCAGGCTGGTCCCACCTAGTGCCTCCTCTCAATTTAATTTCTCTCCAACAACTAGGTCAGGAATCAGAATACACTAGTACAAGGGTCGGCAACCCAAAATGTTCAAAAACGGAGTTTTAGGAGCTGACGTGCTGAAAGTGCGACTGACGTTCACCTGTTGCTTTTACACGACGATGATGATGGAGAGCATTCAGAGCAGCAGTCGCATTTCTTCTGATGCACAGTAGCACTCATAAAACAGCAGCATGTACAACTTTGTACACAACATCAGCCCGGAGCAGAAGCTCTGAGCTCGGGCAGCAGCGCTAGACACATGGGAGCAGTCAGGGCACTGCCCCTCAAGACGGGGCTGGGGGTCCAGTGTTGGTCAGATTATCCGGAGGCTCCATCCTCCGTGTCCTGGTTCCAGACGGGGGCGAGCAAGACCAGCGCGCAAAGAACTGGGTCCGAGTGCTTCAGTGCAGTCGTCTGCGCACTGGTTCCGGAAAAGAGAGAATGCGCTGTGGACCACAGGTCCGGGCTGCTCCGGTCCTCCGCGCTCGACTGCGGCTGGTTTCGAGGGGGTGCAGCATCTGGACAGAAGCGTGAATCCCATTTGGTTCGTTATACATTGTTCTGAGCGGTCCGTCTGTGCACATGTTTTTGTTTTTTTTCGGGGAAAGCATTTCTCAGTTCATCTGTTTGTTCATCTGAAACACTTTCCATGTATTTGCATTTGCACACACAGCTGATGGATCAGATCCATGACCAGAGATCAACGAGGGTTTTACCCCTAAAGAAACTATATTAAAGCAACAACCAAAAAAATCATTCCTTTTCCATTTTCACTCATTTTTTAAAAAGCTCCAGGGAGCCACTAGGGGAGTGCTAAAGAGCCACATGCTCAAAATTCACATTTTGGAATCCTCTCTCAGCTCATGTTTTTTTTTCCACTGTAGCACCAGTGAGTGTCACTACGTCAACTGGAGGCAGCTACAAGCAGCAACACCCTCCAGTTATTTTAATAGATCCATGATTCATATGTACAGTCTATGTATTTTACACAAAACTGACTCTTGTGAGCTTTAAACCATGTTATAATGTTGTTTCCTGCTCAAAAACAAACCTGGAGTTGTGTTTTGTTTCATTCACACGTTTGAGTAACATTTTATTATTACATGTCCAAAGATAAAAATGCTCTGTTCCACCTTGTGATGCCATGAAGCAGTAGTTTTCAAGTTAGCAGCTCCTTTTACTTTTAGTTCATTAGAGTTTGGCAGTTCTATGGCTGAATTCGTCCAAATGATTCTAGTGAAGGCGTATGGAGTTTAAAAACACACTGGAGCACATCCTGTATTACCACATGACATCACAAGGTGGACTAGAGTGTTTTCTGTCTGAGAGAAGAACGCTGCCTTAATCTGCAGGGTGTGAATGAAGCAAAACACAGCTCCAGGTCTGTTTGTGATGAGGAAACAACATTAGAACAGAGAATAGTGCATTTTGGACCATTTAAGTGGAATAGTCGACTGTAAACTCATCAACAAACCAGGTGACTGCACGGCCTGAACCTCCACGGTCTCTGGTGGGACAGACCTCCTCACGTGCTCTGTTTACACCCCCCTATCTCCACCCCCCACTCAGTCCAAACCCTTTCACCGTGGGCCCCTCACAGCAGCGGTGACATTAGGAGATGTGCACACAGGGGAAGAGGGAGGAGCACAGAGAGACAGGCCCAGCAGGGGAAGCCCACACCAAATATGCAGGCTAAAAATAACCACAGTAAGGCTTTCATCACCGTGTTAATGTTAACTTAATCTGTCATTTATATTAGAGGTGCACTGTGTGACTTTTCTGGTACAAGTCCAGCACCTGGCTGTGTCCATGGAGATATACAAGGGAGATTGCTTTCACTGGAATGTACCACAGTATGACATTCAATTTGCTTATTACCCTATTTTATGGGACTATCGTCGCATTTTTTCATGGTTTGGGTGGTTCTGCGACTTATACTTTGGTACGACTTATATATTAAAATTTTCACACTGGCAGCCAAGAGAGGCTCTAGTCTTGTGTGTCAGTATCTGCTGCTCCTGTTCCTCCTGTTCCTCCTGTATCACTGTCACTTCTTTCTACTGTGCATGTGCGCATAGAGTCACTGTCCTGTCTGTATCATGTCAGTCGATCGCACCATTACTTCTGCACCAGTGAAAATTGAACATTGAAACAAACTTATAAAGACGACTGAGAAGACTGAACACAAATGCCCTCAAAAAGAAAATCATATTTTGCAGATTACAAACTGCAAGTAGTGAAATATGTAGCAGAAAACGGTAATCGAGCAGCAAAAAGAAAGTTTGGAGTGAGTGAGAAACTTGTGACACTGGGAGGATGCACCATGAAACTTTCCTGGAAGTCACTGGATGGATCAACAAAGCCTGGACTTCAGTGACACCGAAACCATCCTGTCGGGGTTCAGAAAGGCCGGAATAATTCTAACTGGAACTGATGCTGAGTCTGACGACAGCTACACAGAAGAGGAAGCGGCGCTCTGTTTACCTCTGGAGGTCGTGGAGTTGCTTAGAAGTGACACAAAGGATGAAGAATTCAGTGGATTTAGTGATTTGGAGTGAGATGGAGAGTTTGGTAAACTTGTTCTGTTCTGTTGTTTATGTTATAGTTTATCTGAAGAACTGTTCATATGTGACGTTAACAGTCTGTTGTTCTCTGTTCTATTGTTTTTACTATTATTTGCCTTTTAAGGTGAAATGTCGGTTCCAGATCTACCAAAAAGTGTGACTTATATACAATATGTTTTTTTCCTTCTTCATTATGGAAGGTGCGACTTATAGTCCAAAAAATTCAGTGAATACTAATAATCATAGGTGTTTTTACAATGAAACAAAAGACCCACTTTTACTCTCTGGCTTTAAACACTGCGTGAGTTGTGTGATCCACTGTGTCTTTTATTCACTTATCTTTATTTTATTAATTTATTTTATTCATTTTTAACATAATTTTAGCTTTATACATTTTAACACTTTTTGTTTTTTTGCTTTTATTTATGATTTACCTCCTTTTATAGTATTGATTTGTCTTTGCAGCACTTTGGGAACGGTCATGATTATAAAATGTTATAATGTTGACCTGGAGTTGTGTTTTGTTTCATTCACACGTTTGAGTAACTCTTTATTATTATCTTGTCTACATCCCCAAAGCTAAAACACTCTTTTCCAACTTGTGATACCCTGCAGTGTTAGTAAGTTAACTTCTAAATTTTACCTTTAGTTCAATAGAGATTAGCAATTCTAGGACTAAAATCATCCAAATGATTCTAGTGAAGGCGTATAGAGTTTAAAAACACAATGGGAAAATGACATCGCAAGGTCTGTTTGTGATGAGGAAACGTCATTATAACATAGATCGGTGTAATATGGGTCCTTTAAAAAAAACATTATCACCATTATCCCTAGAATCTTTACATAACTACACACAATTAGTCATTTATAAACGTCACACTCTTAAGGCTGAAGTATAGTTCTGCGTCGACTCATCGCGCACTGCCGCCTTCGCCTTGTCGCTGTCGTTTTTTGATTTATGGATCTGCGTCGAGGTCTGTGCACCGCGAAGTAATTCACTGCCGAAACGCTAGGGGGCGACAGTATCTGTCCATTCATATATACGGTCTGTGTGTGTAACCTGCAGACGTATAATCTTTGAAAAGTTTAACATGAGCCATCCCTAACGCGATAAAAGCACAGAACAGACTCAGCATTAGTACAATATCCCTCTGTCACAGAAAGAACACTCATATTCCACTGAGTCGTGTACTTTTTAAGTCCGAGAGAAGCTGACCGTGTACCAGGAGCGAATTGTTTTATGAGCGTTTTGTTTATGTAAGTTAGCCATGTAGTTTTAAGTTTTGTTTCTGTAAAGCGTAAACACACATGCGCAAAGCTTCATTAAACACATTATTTCGCAATATATACTGAAAGAAAGGAAAGCCAAAAGGAAATGTAGAGCGGTGGTACGGAGGACCAATCACAGCTCTTATCATCTGCGTCGCTTCCCCTGCTGTCTGCGTCGTTTTGATGCGTAGTTAGAACATTTCGGAGGTGCATGTCGGTCGACGAAGAGGCTCTGCGTAGGGGGTACGCATCGTGACGCAGACGATTTGACGCTGGACCGTAAATTGGCCTTTACTCATTGTTACGACCCAGCTCGTTTGGGGTGAGGGAAGTAACAAATTTAAAGCCAAGATGTAAAATGGAATGGAAAATAACCTAAACTAAGAAACAGAACAACAGAATAAACAGTTTTGTGCCAGAAAAGGGGTCACGCAGGCTTACACAAAAACGAGTGGTAAAACTTAGGGACACACACTAAACTAAAACACAAGTTCCCCAAATTAAACCACATAAACCCACAAACAGAATCAAGTGACCAAATCAAAAAAGGCACAAAACAGAACTAAACTAAACTACACAAACACGAAACCAAAATGGCAGACTGGCCACCAAGGCCAGCAGCCCTGAACAGGTGCTGGTAAATCTCCTTATATATGGGGCGGTGGCTGCAGGTGAGGTGGGCGTCGACCTGCCCCACCAATCACAGACCAGGGCTCCTGCAGCAGGAATTACGAGAACTTGGCAAAAATCACACAAATTGGAACTAAGGCCTGGGGCCGTAACACTCATGCATATACACACACACACACACTCTTACAGACACACACACACACACTTTACACCTTGTCTGCTGTGGCGGTGTATGCATTTGTATCGTATTGTTTCGTATTGTACTTACTGTATTGTCCTGTCCTGTTTAATCTCTATGTGCATGTTGTATGATGCAAATGAAATAAATAAATACATAAATAAATAAAAAGATTGACTATGAATAACAAAATGCACCCTAAGAAAAACAAAACAAAACAAAAAAAGAACATTATCACTCGTCAGTCTATCTGTGCTATGTTTCTATTCTTGACTCTACAGAGCAGGATTTTATGGTGTAGTTTGGTTTAGCAATGAGAAAGAACTTTATGGAGCCAGTAACAACCAAAAAGGATGAAGAATTACAAACATTTATTGACAATTCCGCAAAATATTCCAATTCTATATCTGGAAACTAATCAGGTTTACTTGGGCTTTCTCAAACACGCTACAGCAGCAGTGACTATAAAAGCATTTTGTCTTTATGAACATTAAAAATCCTTCTGTAAGAAGATTCACACACTTTCACTTTGAAAGAAAAAGATGATACAAAACCTGAGTACATCACAGTGAGGTAAATAATGCATTTTAAGCTTTAAATAAAATGAATAAAGAACATTATTATTAAGGCTTTTAACAGTGTTTGAAAATGAAACATGCATATAAAGCGATCGCAACAGGCTTAACATTTCATAGTTTGTTTAGTTTGTCACATGATATGAGATTTGTAATGTGACGTGTTCGAGAAAAAATTAGACAACAATAGCTGAAATTTAAAAAGATAAAGTATTATTTAAGTATTTTTTATTTGTTTACATTTTCTTGTTATGTTAAAGTCGAGTGTGTAGTTATTTTTACTTGCCTTGAGCCCCTTTTTGTTTGGCCCTAAGCCGAGGCCGCTCCAAACACGCTCACCTGTTTAGAAATGTCTCAGATAGCATTCTCCGTCAGCCGTCCGCTTAAATAAATGCTCTGGGCCCTGTTGCGTTGACAGTGGCTCGCATAAATCTCCAAAGTATGACCGGTATTGTAAAGGCTTGTGGCATAGTTGGCATAGGTGGAGATAGTTCGCGTCATTAGAGTGTTACAGATTTCTTCTGTCCAAAATGAGAACTTGGCAGAGCTTTATCAGCTATGCCAAAATGTAAAATGTTCTAAGGTAAATTATAGCAGTACAACTCACAGAAATGAATAAATAAATAAATTAATTAAAGATGCGTTATGTAACTTTCCACAGTGAGGGTCCGTCACCCGAATGTTTCCATGGAGATGGTGTTTGTCCAGGATATTCCACAGTATGACATTAGACTTCTGTTTCTATTCATCATTTACACATAGAGGTGTGCAAAAATATTGATATATTGATATATCATATTGTTTAATGTGATGATACAGTATCGATATCGTGGGCTGCTATATCGATATATCGCCAAGAGGATTTTTGATTAATTCTACAAAATTATTTTGTTACAGCTACAGTTTTGCATTTGACATTTTCACAGTTTTGATGATTAAAATGGGTGTTTTTCATATTCACTCTGCAGAAGAAGTGGTTTAACAAAAGCTTTTAGTATGACAGTCATGATATAGCCTTTACTTTTTACTGAACTATACTGAATCGATTTGAAATATATCGTATCAAATCATATCGAATCGAAAGTTCACTGTACTGTATCGAGGTATGTATCGTATCAGCAACTTCAGCTCTATGTACACATGATCAAAAATATTTTGAAAAACATGCATTCTTATGGTCTTGCCTCTACACCAGGCATGTCCAAACTATGGTCCGTGGGCCAAATGCGGCCCTCAGACAAATTTTTTTTGGCCCTCAGACTTCGAGGAGAATTGGCCCAAATGACCATGCATCAATGAAAAATGTACTTTTTACTGCAAGTTTTTTGAAAATCTACCTTGGTAAAGCTCATATTTAATACTTAGTGTGTGGTTTTAAGGATCTTAGCACAAATAAAGACTACTGGCTCATTCTAACGTGTTAAACATGCACATATTTCAATTATTCACTGTACTGAGCACCAGTCTACGGCCCTCGATCAGCCCTCTGCTTCATGTGTGTTTGGAGATGTGGCCCTTGATGAAAAACGTTTGGACACCCCTGGTCTACACAGATCTGACGTATAACTAGACCTGGTGGCACCACCTGCTTATCTTAATAAAGATAATAAACTTTAATGACATACTGTGGACCATTCAAGGCTATAACATTTCCATGGAGACGAGCGAGTCACTGACCATCCTGCAAAACAGTAACAGTGGACCTTTAAGTTCATCTTGCAGTTACACTAAAGTGGAACTAAACATTAAATCCACTTTTATCCCCTACTTTACTATTCATATAGTGTTTTAATTAGGGGTGTAACAATATCCTAGTCTCACGATACGATATCGTCACGGTATGAACCTTACGGTACGATATTTTGTGGAGGCTAACAAAATTGTGAATATGCTACTTTTTCATCTTAAAATGCCCTGACAAGATTTAACCCAAAGAACTAAGACTTAAAAGTGCTTAGAACTGTTATTTCTTCTTGTAGTCTGCACTAAAATGGAGCAAAGGATCATGGTCTATGTAGTTCCCTCTGTTTTTTTCTTTTAGCTATTGCTGCACCATAACTCTTAATTTAAGCAAAGAGACTTGTAACTCGATATATTGTGATGGTCCACGATATTACTGTGAGAACTTTGACGATACGATATCACAATATTTCGATTATTGTTACATCCCTAGTTTTTTTAGCATTGCCTACTGTTCCTAATCATATTTTGGCATTACTAACACAAACTAGGCACATTTTCAGCTTCCTGATCACAAATCTAAGTTTGTGCCGCTTTCAGTGGCTTCTGCAATTTCAGGTAGTTGGTGACATCACACATGACTGCCCTGATTACAGTGAGGTGTTTCTGTTTCTTACAAACTGTTCCCGGCCCCTCCTCCCCCGTCACTGCCTTTTAGTCCTCCAGGTACGGCTCAGATTAAAGTTTATTCGAAACAAATGAGGAAACTTGCGATGATGCTGCCGAAAAGCCACGTAAATAATAAAATGTTTGAACCAAATTGCAAGAACAATTTAAGAGACCTGGATACAGAAAATACGTTTTGATTCGATTTACCTAACCTTTTTTTGTTTTACTTCTTTCAGCTTAACATAAATATTACAAGTTACCATCATTCTTCTTCTCTTAGCGTAATTATAACATCATCGTCCTGTCCTTTCCACAACATCTCCCCCTCGAAGTCCAGCATCTTGTGTTTCCTGCAGCGGAGAAGGATGCCCACAACTTTGTCTGAGATCTTCACGTAGCGATCGAACAGTCTCCCGAAGCTGATGACGGTTCTTCCTTGTTTGTCCTTGAAGCCCATGTCTCTGATGATCCACACCATCTCCTCCATCTCGCGGTGGATGTGTTTGTGGGCGCGATCTCCCCTCTGGGCCGTTTTGGAGCCTTCTTTGGGGCGACCGTAGCCTGAGTCGCCCTTCTTCAGCCTCTGGCCCATGGCGTACTCGTAGTCAAACTCCTCGCTGAAGGGGTTGAGTTTCTGGCCTTCGACGTGCTGCTCGGACCACTGCTGCCACCGGCTCTTGATGTCCCCCATAGAGGCGATTTTGATCTGGAAAACAAAATGCGATTGGATTAAAAAATGCATATTGTGGTATTGTTTTGGTATGATCTGTGTGTTCAAGAACCCCACGAGCAAAAGTTGTCTTGTTCCAGTACAGTTACATTGCATAAGCCGCTCTTGAGGTCAAAATAAGTCTGCTGTGATCTGTCCCCATCTAATTAGAAATCACTTTATCCAATGGAATAACTTTGGACCACTGCAAACTGTTTAAAATGAAGTTCTCTCTTTTTCACATTTTTAAGACGGCAAAAAAAAGGTACTCTGCCCATAAAAGCAAGTGTATTTGGTTGAAAAATTGTGTTATACTGTGGTCCAAAGCAAGAAAAAACATCTGATTAAGACTTTTTACCAAAATGTAATAAAAAATAAAAATAAAAAATTGGATATCTTGGTGTGCTATTCATTTTTTTTTTTTTTTTTTTCACTTTTAAATTGCTGTTCCTTGCATTTTCAACTCTACAAGAACTTTGGTGTGCATTTTCTGTTTCATTTGATACAGTGGTGGAAAGTAACAAAGTACAAAAGTAAAAGTATACTACTTATGTACAATTGTTTGGTATCTGTACTTTATGTGAGTGAATTTTACAGTGGATACTTTTTATGTTTACTTCACTACATTTTAGAACAGGTAACTGTACTTTCTACTCCACTTCATTTTTTAACTGGACTGAAAAGTAAAAAATCCTGTTTTTTAAATATGATTTGAATGGTTGTTTTAGAACATTCATGATAACTTCCTGACAAAAGGTTTTGAGTTCAAGGGCCTGTTTACACGAGAACACTTGCAAGTAAAAACAAGAAAATATTTCAACAGAAGTGCCTTTCTTTTAGACGGTGAAGGCGTTTTTGGGGCTTAAAAATGCAAAAATCTGAAAAGTTGAATATACTTTGCCATAGCGTTTCTGTCTACACGGCCCAAGACACAAAACTCCGGTCAGATCTGCTCACGTCACGTACACGTTTACGTCACATACATCACCACCGAGTGTCACCACCGAGCCGCCTGGCATGCACACGCAATCGAGTTCCACACACTTTTTCATCACCGAATTCACGCAGATTTCCTCCCGTAAGCGCTCGCCTAAACGTGGAATAAAAAGTGAAAACGCGACTCCACTTTTGAGCGTTCTGTTCTGTTCAGACCGTCATCATATAAGCGTAGCCCAAGTCTCGGTGTTTTTGAGCAAACAAAAATATATACATGAAATTCCACAGCTCAATTAAAAAATCTGCACAGTCTTTATCAGTATCACTACATTTAACACTTTAACAGATCTCATAAACTATGTGAAATCCTTTTTGTGTTAAAACATGAAACAAAACACAACTCCAGGATGAAGAAACAACATTACAACATAAAACAAAATATGGACACTTTAAACCTAACCCAATGTGAACCCTGTGAAATATCAGAAAACATGGTTAATATTTTCTTGGTAATAATTCAGAAATATGGCTGCAAAAATACCACATTATTTCCACTCTGTTGCTATACAACCCATTTTTTTCCACGAAGCAATAACACAAGCTTGACTAGTGAGACTGTATTTTTAAAGTAGTAGGACATGAATACTTTAAAGATGCACTATGTACCTGCTTGTTTGTATGGATTACATTTATTTATACATTTACAGGTGGTTTTATGGCTCAAAAATACCAAGACTAGACCATTCTGACTGTAACTCGGTCTGGTTTGGTCTCCATGAAGACAGAAAAGGGTCCATTTTATTCTACACCGTAAGTCTGCCGCACATGCTCCTGTCATGTAGCGTCTGTTTAAATATTCCGGTGCTGACATGACCCCCTACCCTTTCCTCCACATCTTCTCCCTTTGATTAGCCACACTAAATCTTTAAATAAGTCTTCTGTGAAAGCGATCCATACGACTGCCTCTGACTGGAGTTAATATAGCAGTGTGGAAAACAACTCAATGGAAAAAAAATAAATAAAATCACACGCAGGGGACCGTCTTTTCTTTAGAAACAATTAATGTTGCTGAGAAATCCCAAAAGCATCGGCACACGGTGATTTAGCAACATTCATTCAAAGTTACTGCGTGCAAAAATATTATTATAAATGTTGGAGGGTCCGTCAAATGCTTTTTTCCATGGAGATGTGATTACTTTGTCTAGAATGTTTCACAGTAGGGCATTAAACCTTTCTATTTTCAGGCAATCCCGCTCACAGTCAGAATTAGGGGTGTGCAAAAATACTGAAATATCAATATATCGTATCGTTTAATTTGATGGATATCATGGGCTGCTGTATCGATATATCACCAAGAGCATATTTTTTTGGTATATTTTACTCAGTTATTTTGTTACAGCGCTACAGTTTTGTTGTCTGATTCATCAGCTGGTTTCACTTTGAGGAAACCGTCTGACCTCGCAGCGTTAGGATTCGTTCGCTCGACGGTAGGCAGCTACTTTTTAATTTAACCAATCGCTGCTATTTGGTCGTGACGTATGTAATGCGCCAAATCCCGTAGGAAGAACGTCTTTCCCCTTGATAAAATTTACCAAACATTCTCTTTTTTCAGGCTTTAAATCTTTGATCTTAGGAATCGTTGCCAACACAGAATGTCTGTCTTCGTCTACATCCATCTCGATCGCTTTGTTTACTGTTGTGCTGTTCCACAAAATGGACCCAGACAGGAGCTTGAGTTTGACGTCATGGCTTCACAGCTCTTCTCTGATTGGTCGGTGCGTGATATACAACTTCGGGGGTTCTTGAAACCGTCTAGTGTATTCCGATTTCTGATCTAGTCGTTGGAGAGAAATTAAATTGAGTGGAGGTACTAGGTGGTGCCAGCCTGAGTAAACAGATTTGTTGCTTGTTTAGACAAAAGAAACTCGACACATTTGACATTTTCACTGTTTTGATGAGTAAAATGTGCATGTTTCATATTCACTTTGCACAAGAAGTGGTTTAACAGAGACTTTTAGTATCACAGACATGATATAGCCGTTATTTTTTATTGAACCGTATCGAATCGATTTGAAATATATCGTATCGAATCCAGAGCTCACTGTATCAAGATATGTATAGTATCGTGGCCTATGTATTAAGATATGCCTGTATTTTAGGGATGTAACAATAAACGAAATATTGTGATATCGTATCATCAAAGTTCTCACAATAATATCAAGGACCATCACAATATATCGAATTACAAGTGTCTTTGCTTAAATTAAGAGTTATGGTGCAGCAATAGCAACAAAAAAACAGAGGGAACTACATAGACCATGATCCTTTGCTCCATTTCAGTGCAGACTACAAGAAGAAATAACAGTTCTAAGCCCATTTAAGTCTTAGTTGTTTTTAAAGGTGAATTATATAATATTTTGGGTGGGGGTCCGTCACCTTTTTGTTTCTGTGGATATATAATTGTTCTGCCAGTGTGACATTAAACAGCTCTACGTTACATTTATTCAATTACAGGTGGTTTTATAGCTCAAAAATACCTAGAAAAACAGGAATTCTGACTAAGCGGGGTCGTCTCTCCACAGATCTGACCCGTAACTTGGTCTGTTTTTCGTCTCCAATAACATAGAAAGTTACACAGTGCACCTTTAGGTTAAATAAGTGGTCTGGAAAAAGTATTTGGTGTGATTCATTTGACGTTTGACACAATATTTGCAGGTGTTGCTAAGGATTGAACCGCAGGGCCGTCTTAAAATGCTGCTCGGGGTTGCCAGTTTGTCACCAGATCCTCTTGGTATTCGGACGGATGAAACTCAAGACGTGACACTTGGAGTTTCCACGAAGCCTCTTTGAACTCATAAAGCGATAATACTGAAGGTCAACACTCACGCGGGCTGGAGCCGGGTTCATTTTGATAGTAAATAACAGAGCTTAAAGTGGCGCTACGGGACTTTTCTGGAGCAGTTTGATACATTTGATGCCGCACTGTGGAACATTGGCAAAGCAATAACATCTCTGTGGATATAAAGACGTGCTGTACCCGTCACCGGAAAAGTTACGCAGTGCATTTTTAATTTATAGTTCAGCAGAGGTGGAGACTTGCAATTCGTGACTTGGACTTGAGTCAGACTTGAGATAATATTTTTAGGACTTGAGCCTTGACTTGATAAAATGGACTAAGGCTTGGGACTTGACTTGGACTTGAGGCCTGTGACTCGAGAAAACTTGAGAAGCTCTTTTAAATCTGAATTCGTTCTTTTCCGACTGTAATGACTCACACTAAGATCTTGTCAAGACATTTAAAAAGGAGAAATTTACGTTTCTACTCTTATATACTCTATAAATACTCATAGATAAATATACTATGAATTTTTTAAGTGCAATTTATCTTAAAATTCATACAAATTGCAAAAATCTAAGATATACTTGGTACTTTGGTTTAAAGACTTGAAATGACTTGAAGCTCAAAGCAGACGACTTGGACTTGACTTGGACTTACGGGCCAGTGACTCGAGACTTGACTTGGACTTGCCTGTCTTTGACTTGGGACTTGACTCGGACTTGAGGTAAAAGACTTGTTACTTACTTGAGACTCGCAAAACAACGACTTGGTCCCACCTCTATAGTTCAGTGTAGTAATATGTCAAGTTCTCATTAGGCTATTATGATTACCGTATTTTTCGTACTATAAGTCGCACTTTTTGGGGGAAATTTATTTTATAAAATCAGAGACCAGGAACCAACGTTTGATCTTAAAAGTCAAGTTCTAGTAATAACAATAGAAGAGAGAACAACAGACTGTTAACGTCACATATGAACAGTTCTTCAGATAAACTATAACATAAACAACAGAACAGAACAAGTTTAACAAACTCTACATCTCACTCCAAATCACTAAATCCATTAAATTCTTTATCCTCACTTCTTCTGTGTCACTTCTGAGCAACTCTACGACCTCTGGAGGTAAACAGTAGCTTCCTCTTTTGTGTAGCTGTCGTCAGACTCAGCATCAGTTCCAGTTAGAATTATTCCGGTCTTTCTGAATCCCGACAGGATGGTTTCGGTGTCACTGAAGTCCAGGATTTGTCGATCCATCCAATGATTTCCACGAAAGTTACATGTTGCACCCTTCCGGTTGCCATGAAGCTGTGTTCTCCATCCCCGCTTTCCACCAGTCCCTCACAAGTTTCTCGCTCACTCCAAACTTTCTTTCTGCTGCTCAATTACTGTTTTTGGCTAAATATTTCACTACTTGCAGGAGAACAGAGGCTTTTTCTGCAGGAGACATGCGCAGTAGAGCGAAGTGACAGTGGTACAGTAGTAATAGTAACAGCAGAGCTTAGAGCGCCTTTTCGCGGCTGTCAGTGTGAACATTTTAATATATAAGTCGAAGGATAAGTCACAGTACCGCTCAAACCATTAAAAAAAGTGCAGCTTATAGTCCAAAAAATACGGTATTTACGAATGTATGTGCCTTTTGTTTAAAAGAGACGACAATAAATGCACTGACAGTATTTTGAATGTTTAAAAACTATAATCCCAAACCCTAAGGTGAGAGGAAAGGGTTAACATTTCATATTTAGCCCTAAAAGTCTGATCAATTTTTCACATGTAGGTGCTGTAAAGTCATGGAAAATTCACTTTAGGTCATGGAAAAGTTTTGAAACTTTGTCAGTGAAAAAGATTGGGAACCCTGTACATAAGAACTCTGTGAACTGTCTTCTATAAAAGGTGAAGGGGGCGCCACCGTAAAACTCAGTGGAACACATGTAAATAAATACACTCTGAAGGGAGCAGGCCTGGACTTCAGGGGGGAGGGGTTAGGGGGAGAAACCAATACCACAACAAGGAACTCACTCCAAACTTATTTAAAAACTTCTATGATTTTTTACTAACAATTTGAGACATCTTTGCTTAGATAGTTTATCATTTATGCATCGTTATATCTTTTTCCATGACTTTTTTGTGACCTAAAGTGAATTTTCCATGACTTTATGGCACCTTTTAGGGCTAAATATGAAATGTTAACCTTTTCCACTCACCTTATGGTTTGGGATTATAGTTTTTTAACATTCAAAATACTGTCAGTGCATTTATTGTCATCTTTTTTAAACAAAAAGACGTTCAGAAATAATCATAATAGTCTAATGAGAACTTGACAGAACACTGTAGTTGTGTGAAAGAAGTATAAAAACTTTCATTGAATTTACAGAATTCCATGACATTTCCAGGCCTGCAAAATGGCATTTTCAATTTCCATGATGACTTTTCCAGGATTTCCATGACCGTGGGAACCCTGTATGTAACCGTGAACACACACACATACGCACACAGACACACACACACACACGAGACTATATGACAAATAACAAGGACAGATCTGAACTGTAACTTGGCCTTATGGTGTTATCTTCCATGGAGACAAGCAGGGGGCAGAAAAGTTACACAGTGCACCTTTAATCTGTGTGTCAATACATTAATTATTATTTTTTTCTTCATATTTATACATTTTCTACATTCTATTTACACACTGCAGGTATTTTTTAAAGTTTATTTTAAGTTTTTGTTTACCACATTCCATATGTGTCGTTTGTAGTTTTTACTTTTTAAGCTGCACTATGTAACTTTTTTAGTTCTTGTTTCTATGGATATACCATTTCTCTACCAGGAATGCTCCACAGTATGACATTAAACAGCTCTACCTTACATTTATTCAATTACAGGTGGTTTTATAGCTCAAAAACACCTACAAAAACAAGCATTCTGACTGTGAGCGGGGTCGCCTCTCCACAGATCTGACCCGCAACTTGGCTTGGTTTGGTCTCCATGCATAAAGAAAGCAGAAAACAAAGCAATAACATCTCCATGAAGAAAAGCATTTGACAGACCCTCCACGAGAAAAAAAGTTACACAATGCATCTTCAAATTCTGGAATCTCAAATAGCTCCAAAAAAAAAATGTATTTGTAAGTAAAAAAAATTGAATATTCTTCTTATTTTCCGAGCTGTAGCCTTAAATTAGCACAGCCCGGAGCACTGTAAAAGCCTTCTGTGTGTACTAATGTTTTATGTAAGCTGTAAGCTCCATTGACCTGCTGTCTGCGAGATGGAGTCTGACAGGACGGCGCAGTGAGGAGCAGAGCCTGTTGACATCCGTGTCCTTGTACTCTCACCAGCCTGACATTGACTTCCTGTACTTTAGAGAAGGTTGGTGCATTGTAAAAAGTGCCCAAACTGCAGCGTCAGGCCCGGGAAAGATTAAGCTACTGTAGTTCTCCGCAAAAGGTCAAACACGAGACACAATTACACCGTGTAAAAGATGAATTCTTTTATTTCGGCAAAATTCAGTTTCGAGAGAAGACACCGAGACACAACTTTTATCCTAAGAAAATGGCGAATAGGAGTGTATAAAAATATTTAAATATCGATATATTTGATTGTTTAATGTGATGATACAGTATCAGTATCGTATTTTTTGGTGTATTTTACTAAATTATTTTAGTTTTGTTGCTTGTTTAGAGGAAGAAAACTCATTTATGCAACACATTTTCACAGTTTTGATGAGTAAAATTAGCTTTTTTTCATATGAACTTTGCACAAGAAGTGGTTTAACAAAGACATTTAGTAACACAGCCATGATTTAGCCTCTATTTTTTTATTGAAACGTATCGAATCGTTTGGAAATATATCAAATGGAATCAAAAGTGCACTGTATTGAGATATGTATCGTATCGTGGCCCATGTATCAAGGTATGTACCATCGGCAACTTCTTAATGATACCCAGGCCTAATGGAGAAAAGAGTGGAAATGGCCTGAAGGTACTGGATTTTTGCAGGTAGAATCTATTAAATATGTTCCTATACGAAATTCTTACTGTTTTTTGGATCAGGCGCCCTAAATAAAAGCAGTCGTCTGTATGTTGGAAACAATGGAAGTGAGACAGAGTAAAGGTGCACCACATGTTTTGGTGAAGGGTACATGAACGTTTGCATCCATAGTGAAGTTTTTGGTTTGGTTTCACAGTATGGCATTAAACTTATTTATTTTGCGCTTTTGAATTACAGGTTTTTTATTGCTTAAGAAATTTTGCAATAAATTTAAACTTTTTAAACTGTGATTAGACATGCCTCTCCACAGATCTGACCTGTTACATGGCCTGGCAGTGGTGTCAGTTTCGAGATAGATATGTTTAATACTGTGTGTAAAATCCCCTGGTAGAATCCATGTCAAAGGAGAAAATCAATTCGTCAACTGGACAAAGTTTATTTGGTCGAATACGTTTCACAGTTCATCCAAGCTGCTTCTTCAGTTCTGGTGAGATGCTGGTGGACACTGCCTTATATCTGTCTCCCGGGAGGAGCTAACAACACTGAAACTACTCTGAAACTCACAAGATATAAGGCAGTGTCCACCAGCGTCTGACCAGAACTGAAGAAGTAGCTTGCCGTTTAATACTGTGTTACATTCCAGGCGCAGCAATTAGATCTCCTTTAAGAACTATAGCTTAACACATTGTTTCCCAAAGACCGGGTCGCAACCCTCAGGTGGGTCGAAAAAGATTTTTTTTGGGTTGCCTTGTCACGATCTGCATATAGCTCTGAAATATACAGTTCTGCCTGTACGCCTGATCTGCTGCTGCTGCGCTCTCCTCCTGCACCTCGGACTGGAACATGATACAAAAACACACACAGGTCGACCTATCTCATTAGAAATGTTGAAATGTTAAGACATGTTTTGTATAATTTCTCATCTTTTAGTAATTATGTTATTGACTATTTTGTTACAGTATTGCTGGTTCAATTTAATGTTGAAAAGAAAAAGAAATGGGTGACTTATGGACCCTTTTATTGCTGCTTCAATTACTGTTTTTCATTGTTTAAAACTTGAGTAATGCTAATTGTTCAGAGAGACACGATCACTCAGTCAACAATAAAATATCCTCATTAATGTTCAATAATGATGAAATCCAGCTTTATTTTGTGATTCATGAATAATTTCTATTGACTTGGGTCGTGAAGGTTTGTGACGTTTTAAAATATGGGTCCCCAGAAAAAAAAAAAGTTTGGGAGACACTGGTTTAACAAAAGTTTTTCCCACTGAAATTATCAAAAGTGGTCAAGTTAAAGATGTATTGTGTAACTTTTCTGGTATTGGTTTGTCTGGAATGTTTCACAGTATGGCTTCAAACCTTTCTATCTTCATGGAGACCAAACCGGACCAAGTTACAGGTCAGATCTGTGGAGAGTCAACCCCGCTCACAGTCAAATTCTCAGTTTTTCTAGGTATTTTTGAACTTTAAAACCACCTGTAATTGAATAAATATAAGGTAGAGCTGTTTATTGTCAAACTGTGGAACATTCGAGACAGACCAATGACATATCCACAGAAACAAGAAGGTGACGGACCCACTATTGAAAAGTTACACAGTGCGTCTTTAAGGTTCAACTTCAAACATACATAAAAAACCCTAACAAGCTGCAATTTGTCGCATGATAACTTTGAAATATATTTCGTTGAGCCAGAAATTTTATGTGAAAATTAAACAAAACACAAATCACACGGGGATGAGGATAAAACCATTAAAATAAAAGTTAGTTTAGAATAAAAAAGCACAAATATAAAACAACGTGCACCAGTAAATTACCTTGGGCCTGGCTGGTTTCTTCACGCTCTCTTCATTTTCAGCTTTGGTCTCGTTCTCCTCCTCTCCCAGCCCGCTGTCCTCCGTATCCACGCTACTGCTCCTCGATGACTTCCTGTCCGCCAGCTTCAGCTTCCTGTCCTGGACCACTCCCCCGCCGCCCTGCATCGCCCTCATGTGGCGTCTCCTGGTCGGCGACTCGTTCCCGAGAAATGGTTTGGTTTCTTCAACGCCGGACTCCATTTTGCCTTTGATAGCGTTCACCACGTCGCTGCTGCTGCACTCGCTACGTTTCGGCTGCACGGTTTTCGTAACGGTACATGTCCGTATTGTGCTTCCTCCGCGTTCACTGGCGTCGGCGTTGATCACGCGCGGAGTCACGCTCAATTTCACCACGTGTTTTTTGGCTTTTTCGCAATCCTCCTCGACGGAAGACGGCATCCAACCGCTCGGTATCGCGTCTTGTTTGTCCGAGTGATCGTTGGCCCAGCCCTGCCAACTTTTAGCGAGGTTTGCCACCATTGCGGCGCATTTTATTTTCTTAACTGCGCGTTTGAAAGCTTGGGGCTCCTGCTGGGAAACCGTGGTCCCACCGGTGCTCATTTTGAAAACGTAAATAAAAACGTTCTGCCAAAAAAATACGTGTGTGTGACTTTTATTCACTTGAATTTCTTGATCCCAAAAATGTTTCTTCTAACAGTGACGTATTCTGAAGCAAATGTTTCAAATGTTATATAATGAAAATGTAGTTTGATGAGCTCAACTTCAATTTGTAGCACTGTTCCCAAACTTAAAAGCCTTAAAAAACGCAGCTAATATCAAAATTCAGTGTATGAAAACGTCTTGTAGCTTACTCAAAAGTTAACGTACCTGGATATTTTCTTTTGAATTTAAGGTAAAGTAAAGTAGTAGCACCGTTGTCTTAGTTGGTTTCAGTTGTTTTGTTGTCCCAAAGTATCAAAAAATACGTCAAATCTTCAGTGTGTCTCTTCTTCTTTCAGTGTTAAAGTCCTTCATGAATGTCCACCGCTTCTTCTGATTCTTCTGACTCGGTTCCTTTATGTCTCTTTCTAGAAACCTCCTGTCCGTTTGGTTTTCCTGTTTTGGTTTGGCTGTGCGTGCTCGTCTTTGGTCTGTCTATAGGCAATAATCCCGAGTGGCTGCTCCTGATCCCTTAAATAGTGTGGCGCTGATCGTAAAGGAAGCGATGATGTTTCGAAAATCCCGTGTCAACATTCCTACGTCGTGGCTAAGTTCAGGTCAGTGATTAGAAGTGTTAGAGGGTATGGGACAGGGAAGGGGGGGGTAGGGGGCATTGGGGTGGAATTTCTCCCATTGGGATCAGGCGACAGGTGCGGCGGGTGTTTTTAGCTCCTGTCCTGACACACACCAAACACCGGCAATAAAGTTACTAATTATACTGGAAGTGCTGGGGAAATAAATGGTGTTATGGAAAAATGAGTGGACGTGAAGGTAACCATCGGAGTTATGAGCTTAAAGTTCATACGGCAGGTTTGGATGTTTTCTTTTTTTTAATTTCGTTTGGTGAGGGAGTAAATATTTATCATATCATCATATCAATTACTGTATTTTCCGCACTATTAGGCGCTCTGGATTATAAGGTGCATTGTCATTAAATGATCTATTTTCTAACTTATTTCACAAATAAACCGCACTGGACTTTAAATGAAACACAACAGTTGGATGGGTCAGTGGGACTTTTGTTTGTTCGTTCACGGTGACTCTGGGCTTTGTTCAGTTGTGGCGTGTAGGGAGGGTGCTGTCTGGGATCGCTGGATTGTCGGCGTGTTCGCAGTGACTCAGTTGTTCAGTTGTGTTTAGAAGCGGCACATCGCACTCGCTTTTTCGGTTCGTTCCTCCGTTCCGTTCCTCTTCGGCGTGGAGTGATGAGTGTGGCTGCGGGTGTTTTTCGCCGCGCGGTCGCTGTCTGCTCCGTGCGTGTTTGTAGTTTACTGAAGTCGTGCTGTGACACCCGAGTGGATTCGTGTATTGGGCGCTCTGGATTGCCCATTGTGCAGAAAATACGGTAAGTGACAGTTTGTGTAGGGTGATTTACAAAATCAAAAACTGGGACACACCCGGGTTGGGATGTTTAGTATAAATACAATTGTGAAAAGAGCGTGTAACATTGTGTATTCTGAAGTCTGAGGGATTTCTGTCACTAGGGGTGTGCAAACATATTGAAATAAGGCAGATTATAAGACGTAATATCAAAAAACGGGTCTATTTGATGTTTTTTTTTTTAAGGCGCGCCGGGTTATAAGGTGCATTAAGCGAAACAAAGCAAACTTTAAATCATCCACAGTAATTCTCAATATTCAACAGTTAACACTTAAAAAAAAAAAAAACACTCACTTTTTCAGTTCATTCCTCTTCCACAAGTTCAACAAATTCATCGTCAGTGTCTGAGTTTTGGGCGATTACGGCATCAAGCCCAGATCCCTCTCATCATTATCCGAGTCAGTCTTGTCGCTGTTACTTAGCTGTTCAGTGATGATTCCGGCCTTCGTGAAAGCTCGGACGACGCTCGAGACTTATACCTTAGCCCAGGCATCCACGATCCATTGGCAGATAGTGGCGTACCTCTCATGGTTTTGCCTCCCTGTCTTTGAACGACCTGTTGACACTGGTACCTAGTGGTTCGAGTTCTTTGGTTAATCCACCTGGAATGATGGCAAGCTCTGAATTAGTTTGCTTCACTTGGGTTTTGACAGTATCTGTGAGATCGGCGCGCATGGAGTCGCAGATCAATAGGGACGGACATTTGTGGAAAAATCCATGTGGTGTACATATTACTCCGCAATGCTCCTGAATACTAGCCTCATTCATCAGCCGGTTTCACTCTGTGGAAACCGTCTGACCTAGCAGCATTAGGATTCGTTCACTGTTCGACTGTAGGTGGGTACTTTTTTATTTAACCAATCGCTGCTATTTGGTCATGACATATGCAATGCACTGCTTAAGCTTTTCAAAAGAAACAGAAAACACACACCAAAATTCTTGTAGAGGTGTAAAGGCAAGGAGCAGCAAGACAAAAGTGAAAAAATGCATAGCACACTCAGATGGCCGATGTTTTTTAAATAACGTTTCGGCAAAAAAAGCCTTCATCAGATATTTTTCATGCTTTGGACTACAGCATACGCACACAAATATTAAGCTTTTTCCAAATCCCATAGGAAGAATGGCAAAAACGTCTTTCCCCTTGATAAAATTCACCAAACATTCTCTTTGTTCCAGCTTTAAATCCTCGATCTCTGAAATCGTTGCCGACACAGAATGTATGGCTCTTCTCTGATTGGCTGGTGCCCGGACTCGCTCTTCCGTTCTTCTCGCTCTTGTAAACCGTCTCGTGTATTCCGATTCCTGACCTAGTCGCTGGACTATGCTCCGACAATCCATCAAGCGGTGCGGCTTCGTAGCTTACAAAAGTCGTACTAAAACGTTTTGACTGATTATTGAGTGCCATGTACCACAGAAAATCAGTTTTGAGGTCAGTAAGCACAACCAGGATAAATACATAAAGTGCATTGTTGGTTTTTGAAAAAATTAACGGATTTTAAATGCGTTATAGTCCAGAAAATATGGTAGTTTAAAGTAGATTACAAATAATAGGCCTAGTATTAACCTAATCATTTTTTTAAATATGACATCCCACAAATGGGTGATTCACAGCCCTTACCATAATACACAATGCAAGATAAAAAATAAATAAATAAAAAGAATACAAGAATACTCAAACATGCCTGTATCAAAATACTACCTTGAGTAATCACGAGAAAATTTCATTATAACAAGATTAAAAGTTAATTTAAGTGGATTTTGCATGACTAAGATTACTATATCGATTTATCGTTCTGTATATGAAAGCTGGAACAACATTTTTGGGGTTGGTATTCATTTTATGTACATTTTCTTTGCACAACTGGGATTATTTTTTGACTATATGATAAAATTTAAGCTGTAAAAGCCTGAATTAAAAACTTCTATGTCTCATTACAGGTACAAACTAAGTACTTAAGTGTGTCGTTCTGCTGTTTCTTTATTGCAGTGAGCGTGTTTTAACCCTATTTTACATTTAGAATAGTTTTTGGAAGTTAATTCTAGTACTTTAGGGTCATTATGTCAAAGGTGTATATGCGTTTTTAGAGTATAATATTTGTCATCTGTACTATATTCTCCAGTACTATATCACTCTTTAAATTTGTTGTAGTGACAGACCGATGCGTAACATATTTTTTTATTTACCTCACATTTTATTTGTGACCATTTCGTGAGTGGGAAACCATGTCAAGCGTCTGTATGAGTGTGGACCAGATCTATTTTAACCCAAGTGTTTACATGCGACGGAGAGGGGGAGGTCAGGGGTGCGGGAGGAGTGCTTTATGAAGGGTGCTCGAAAGCTGTAGATAAACGTTGACTGTTGTTGTGTCCACAGGCAAGACTCTTCATGCGCTCAGCCAAACACATTTCCGTCACTGTGTATTTGAGGGTGCGGGTTTGTTTGTGTAAGTGGGATTAAAAAAAAGCATTGAGGACCTTCCTGTGATGTCACTGGGACAAAAAAACAAAACAAAACAAGAAAGAAAAAAAAAAAGTTTTAGTAAGACTTTTTTGTTTAAGCCAAACAGAGTCTGTATATTGAAGTGTATTGTATTTTTTGGACTATAAGTCACACTTTTTTTTCACGGTTTTGGTGGTCCTGCTCTGGTGTGACTTATGTATTAAAATTTTCACACTGACAACCTCAAGAGGGCGCTCTTGTATGTCAGTATCTACTGCTCCTGTTCCTCCTGTACCACTGTCACTTCGCTCTACTGCACATGTCTCCTGCAGAAAGAGCCTCTGTCCTGTTACTCTGGGGTATAAGTCGCACCAGCCAAAAAATGCGTAATGAAGAAGAAAAAAAAAAAAAAAATTGTGGGAAATTTATTTTATAAAATAAGAGACCAGGAACCGACATTTCATCTTGAAAGTCAAGTTCTAGTAACAACAATAGAACAGAGAACAACAGACTGTTAACGTCACATATGAACAGTTCTTCAGATAAACTATAACATAAACAACAAACAGAACAAGTTTACCAAACTCTCCATCTCACTCCAAATCACTAAATCCATTTAGTTCTTCATCCTCGGTGTCACTTCTGAGCAACTCTGCGACCCCCGGAGGTAAACAGAGTGCCTCTTCCTCTTCTGTGTAGCTGTCATTATCAGGATGGTTTCAGGTGTCACTGAAGTCCAGACTTTGTTGATCCATCCAGTGACTTCCAGGAAAGTTTCATGGTGCATCCTCCCGGTGTCACAAGTTTCTCGCTCACTCCAAACTTTCTTTTTGCTGCTTGATTTCCGTTTTCAGCTGAATATTTCACGACTTGCAGCTTGTAATCTGTAAAATATGATTTTCTTTTTGGGGGCATTTGTGTTCAGTCTTCTCAGTCGTCTTTATAAGTTTGTTTAAAACTTGTAATTTTCAGTGGTACAGAAGTAATGTTGCGATCGACTGACATGATACAGACAGGACAGAGGCTCTTTCTGCAGGAGACATGCGCAGTAGAGCCAAGTGACAGTGGTACAGGAGGAACAGGAACAGCAGAAACTGACACACAAGACTAGAGCCTAGAAACATACCTGAGTATAAGTCGCAGAACCACCCAAACCACGATAAAAACACACTTATTATCCTAAAAATGTGGTATTATTAATTCCGAATATTTGTTTTGGGTAATTTAGTATAACTATGCTCGAATTTAAATTGTTATTCGTCCCTAAATATACCACCACACCCCCATCCAGACACAAACATGCAAAAAACAAAGCAGCAAAAAGCCAGAATATTGAATACACAAAGTTGTAGGGGGCGCTCTATGTCAAACTGTTATGTTATGTACAAGTTAAATGCATCATCCTCTACGGTACTGTCTTAAAATAGAACCTACGTTGTTAACACACAGCCATGTTCTCATTCTTATATCATCTCCTCAACTCCCATCTAAATATATTCTGCGGACTTCTCTCTCAGACTGTGATTTCAATAACACTCACAGAGTTCCTTCGCACACTTGAACTTGTTTTGGTTGCGTTTTATCCCCCCGAGTTTTTCATCTTTGTCCAATTTCTATTAGAATATGGAAATAGGTCAGATCGACTCTCTTCAGAACGGCTTTATTTGAACCTCATTAGAATAAACAGTGAATAAAATGCATTACATTAGCGGCGAGGCGGCGTGACAGACAGCTGATGTGAGCGCGGTGATGCTGCATGTTTATATTGTTATTAAAGCGGGATTAAAGAGTTAACAGCAGCAGTCTAACACCAGGCTACGGCAGTGTGGAGAATAAACAGAGCATGTTGTGGTTCACACAGACTCAGAGTGAAGATTAGGTGAGATTAGATTAAAGATATTAACACTGTTGGGCAAGTGACTTCAAAACTGTAATGTGTTATTTTTTATGACTCGTTACAGTCATTTCAAAGTAATACGTTACATTACAATATTAATGTGTTTAAAAAGTAAAATATTACACGACTGTTGCAGCATTTTTAAGTTACTCTCACCAAAATAACTGCGAAGATGCTGAAATTTTGCACCGTATATGGACTGAACCAGGACTAAGGCAGGACTGAACCAAGGACTAAACCAGGTCTAACCCAGGACTTAACCAGGACTGAACCAAGGACTAAACCAGGTCTAACCCAGGACTGAACCAGGTATAAACTAGACTGAACCAGGTATAAACCAGGACTGAACCAGGTATAAACCAGGACTGAACCAGGACTAAAGCAGGACTGAACCAGGACTGAACCAGGTCTAACCCAGGACTGAACCAGGACTAAACCAGGTATAAACTAGGACTGAACTAGCTCTAAATCAAGTCTAAATCAGGACTAAACTATGACTAAACTAGGTCTAAACCAGGGCTGAACCAGGACTAAACCAGGACTGAACCAGAACTGAACCGAGGACTAAACCATGACTAAACCAGAACTAAACCAGAATTGAACCAGGACTAAACCAGAACTGAACCAGGACTAAACCAGAACTAAACCAGAACTGAACCAGGACTAAACCAGAACTAAACCAGAACTGACCCAGGTCGAAAGAAGGACTAAACCCGGACTAAATCAGGTCTAAACCAGGACTAAAACAGGACTAAACCAGGACTAAAACAGGACTAAACCAGGACTAAACCAGAACTGAACCAGGACTAAACCAAGTGTATTTAAGTGTATTTTAAATGTGTTTAAACATGTACAATACAGAGTAGATCATCATATGTGTTATTTCTGTGTCCACAGGCAGAGACCAGACCAGGGGTGTCAAACTCATTTTGGTCCGGGGACCGTATCCAACCTACTTTGATCCCAAAAGAGGCCGGATTGTCTCTGCAATAAGCAATAAGTTCAAATATTTGAACTTATTGCTTTTTGCAGAGAAACGCAAATCTATTACAGAAATCTTTTTTTAATTGATGAACTCTTTCTTTTACAAAATATTATAATATTATGAACAACCTGAAACTTTAAGAAAAATGTAATTTCAACACAATGTTTTAACAATACATTAACTTGTATGCATTTCATAGACTTTAGTCATGCTTTCTTTTTGCTCCTGAAATTTGGCATCTTTCAGCCTGCACAAGTGCATCAATATCAGGCACCATGTCCTGAGTAGCTGCGATCTTCAGAACGTCATTCAAGTGTTTGTGTGTTGTGTGTAATTTTGAGCTTTGCTTTGTTTTATTAATGTTCATTACTGAGAAAACCTGCTCACAAATGAAGGTAGTAACTGTAAATCTGTTGTTTCTAGTTGCATATCTGCAGCACATCAGAGGTTTTGACTTGTGAATGGTGTGCGAAAAATTGTAAATTCTGTCTTCAGGTTTTAAAATATAATTAAAATATTTTAGTAGAAAATCAGCCGAGGGCCAGATTAAAGGTCTTGAAAGGCCGGATCTGGCACCCGAGCCGTATGTTTGATACCCCTGGACCAGAGCGTCTTCACTGGAATAAATCGTCACACTGTCCAGCTCCACACTGTGTGTCTCTGTACCTGTGCTCTGTGTGTCTGACTCTGTTTAAGACAATACAGAACTGTGGAAAACTAAAGACTGTCTTTGTATTCTTGTATTCCTTAAAACCCTTTAAGGACATTTAATAATGCATGTGTAAAACTTATGTGGAGAGAATTAAATTATACATAAAAAATACAACCATAAAAAAGGCAAATTTTCTTGATAATTTAACATAAGTAAATATGTGTATTCAGGGTGACTTGATAAAATTTCATCAACCTGAAAAAGTGACGTTCATGACATCACAAGGTGGGACAGAGCGTTTTGATCTTTGCAGATGCAGACAGATGAATAATTCAGGATTACCCAGACATGCGAGTGAAACAAAACACAACTGCAGGTATGTTTTTGATGCGTTAACAACATTCTGACACGTCTTAAATCTCACATGAGTCGCTTTTGCGTAATTCAGGACCTTTAATCATCCTGAACACGCACTCAGGCAAAGGCTAAACCAACTTCTCAGATCTACACGTCCAAAGTATCTCAATCAGGCCACAGCGCCGGCGTCTCCCGTTTCTGTGCGTGCGCTCGGGTTCACGTGCACAGCAGCTGCTCACGTGCACGCTCCCACCTGCTGTGCATGATGGGAGCCTGCACCAAAATAGAGCCGGGCCAGCGGAGGAAAGACGCGAGCAGGAAGTAATGGCACTGTGATTACGTCCTTGGCCTGATCGGGGCCCGTGCGTAAGCCTGGTACGATTAGCATGGTTAGATCATTGTGGAGGTAGTTAGCGTGGCGGTCATTAGCGTCGCGGTAATGGCTAAGTTTGGGCGAGCAGACAGAAGCAGTGGCGCGTGCTTGGAGTTACTGTGGGTATGAGTAGTGTACCAAAAATATTTGCTATTTGCAGTGATGGAAAGAATACTTTGAACGTGTATTTAGTTACAGAATACTGAATACTTGCGTTCCGATGTATTTTCCAGAGTACTGCATTCTGAATACTTAAAGTACTTTGACACTGAGTTGTATTTAAATGATTTAGTGTTATTGTGGTTTTGAACCAGGAGTGAACCGGGACTAAACCAAGACTGAATCAGGACTAAACCAGGACTAAACTAGGACTAAACCAGGACTGAATCAGGACTAAAAGAATCGAGAAGAAAAAAGGACTACACCAGGACTAAACCAGGTTTAAACCAGATCTAAACCAGGCCTAAACCAGTACTACCCCAGGATTGACCCAGGACTAAACCAGGAGTGAACCAGGACTAAACCAGGACTAAACCAAGACTGAGTCAGGACTAAATCAGGACTAAACCAGGACTAAACAAGGACTAAACAAGGACTGAACCAGGACTAAACCAGGGCTAAACCAAGACTGGATCAGGACTAAACCAGGTCTAAACCAGGACTAAACCAGGTCTAAACCAGAAGTGAACCAGGACTAAACCAGGTTTAAACCAGGACTAAACCAGGACTGAAACAGGACTGAATCAGGACTAAAACAGGACTAAAACAGGACTTAAACCAGGTCTAAACCAGGACTACACCAGAACTGAACCCAGGACGAAACCGTGTTTAAACCAGGACTGAATGAGGATTAAAACAGGACTAAAACAGGTCTAAACCAGAACTGAACCAGGACTAAACCAGGCCTAATCCAGAACTACCCCAGGATTGACCCAGGACTAAACCGAGACTAAACCAGGGCTAATCTTGACTTGAGAGCGAGAGGGAGAACCCCGAGTCCGAGGCGCGTGATCGGACAAACACGATCGAATTTAAAAAGTCGCGTGTGCATTATACATTAAAAAAAAGTCCATAAAAATAAAATAAATGTTGTTAGAGGGTCATGATAGGTGTATGTAACTTATTTACTGTCGGGATCTGACGCCCTGTGTTAAATAATCACAGAACCGGAAAAGTGTCAAAGCTGAAAGACGCTGCACCGTGAATCACACCGGAAATGTTATAACACGAAATGTCAACGCAAAACAGCTCAACAAACTCCTGAATAAAACATAGTGACCTTTTAATTGATGTCATTGTTAAAGCACGTTATATGTCTGACATATTTCTCAGCTAACCTCTGTGTGTGTGTTTGTGCGTCCATTTGTGTGTGTGAGGGTGTGTGTGTGTGAGGGTGAGTAGAGCAGTCTGTTTTTGTGGCTGCTGACGCTTTGGCGCACAATCGCAGCCAGGATTCACATGGACATCTGAGCCTGGGCCCAAACTGTGGCACGTATACACACACACACACACACACACACACACACACACACACACACACACGCGCGTCATCACATTACAGTCTCATGCTAATTTAATGGGCTGTGTTCTCACTCTATGATTTAAGTATGTCAACATGTCTGATGAACAGGGCGAGTGAACGGGGCTGTACGTCAGGCCTGACT
Organism: Boleophthalmus pectinirostris; assembly: GCF_026225935.1. Lineage (NCBI taxonomy): Eukaryota > Metazoa > Chordata > Actinopteri > Gobiiformes > Gobiidae > Boleophthalmus > Boleophthalmus pectinirostris. The sequence continues at coordinate 10,183,691 of NW_026571299.1, forward strand.
CAACACGCCGTATCTTAGTAATTAGTCAGTATTCAAACACTCACACGTTCTTAGGGCAGAAAGAGGGCATCTGGTGTCATCCGGAAAAGTCTGGGGACATTCATCGTAAGTCTTGTTTCCAGTTGTTTTCTATGGAGTTGGTGTTTTCACTGTTTTGAGTAAAATGTGGAGCTGACATGCCCAAAACTAAGTGCGCTCATTAAACATATTTCAGTGAACTGTTGAGATCGGCCTTATGATTAGAAAGCCCTGGGTATGATTTAGGTTTTATTTAATAAGAAATATTTTATTACACAGAGCAGGAAAAAAATGAGGCACTCAAAAAGTACAAAAGAGTTCAAAGCCTAAAATCCGTTCAGCCTACATGTCCCATCTCGAGTTTGCCCTGATTAAGCCGAAGGGCCGAAATGCGTTGGTGTGGTTTTAACTTCTGCCATCTGCCATGTGGTATTAAAGGCTTTTAATTATTTTGCACTTTTTGAATGCCTCAGTTTTTTCCTACTTTGTATTTGAGACTGGTCCCTACACTGAAGAGCACCACAAGGACAATTCTGCACAATTTTTGTATATCCAAGCAGTGCTCCTGCCCCCAAAGGTTTGCAAAATATTTGATTATATGATGCTCATGTAGCAAACTCCTGCCCCTGGACCCAGAGCCGGAGCATGGAGACAGAACAGGACTGAAGAGCTCCACAAGAACCGGTCTGGGCCCCAGAGCCAAAATCAGAACATCTCCATACAGACACATTGGTTGTTCTGTACTTCCAGCCCATCAGAGCTGTGTTTACTGCCCCCTGCAGGCGTGTCTGACACACTGCGTTCACCACGCTCCAGGAACACAAGGACCCCGTGACTCACTGAGATCTCTGTGACCGACGATCAGCAGCTGTGTGCATCAGAATCTGGATTCCTTGCACCCTCTGCAGGACACACGAGGCCTTGCCATTAACTTTTAATTTTAATTTAAAATGACTGTTTTTATTTTAAATTAAAATTACTGTCTTCTTCACTTTCACCTCCTTTCTATCAGATCATGTGATAAACACCTGAACATCTTGTGCTGCACGTCTCAGTCTCCGACAGAGTGAACAGATTGAGACACTTCCTGCCCCTCGTCATGGCGACGTGACGTCCCTCCCCTCATCCCGTTGTCATGGAGACGCACAGTTTGCTCTGAAACCAGGAAGAGAAGAGCAGCTGTCACATGGGCCCAGAACAGCACAGCCCCGCACAGGTCAGTCTGGTGTGTTGTAGAGAGGCACAGATTTCCACAACAAACCTTTAGACACACGGAGCATCAGCTGTTTAGTTCTCTCACTTTTCTTGATGGAATTTGATGTACTGTTCTTAGCAACAAAATATTATGACGGAGTATTATGACTTTAAAAATAATTGTAAAGTAAAGAAAAAGTGCAAAACCATCCACAAAATCACAAAAGTCTTGATGTAACATTGGATTTATGATTTGAAGTTTAATGTAAAAAGTAGGACAAATACAAAATCAGATATTTTCAAAAGACACACACAAACATGAGACAAACTAAATCATATCTGAAGGAGCGGTGTGAGAAAAACAAATGTTCAAATTATTTCATATTGTGGACATAAAGCTTTTGTCACTTGTAGACTTGCTCACAGTGGGAAAAGAAATCAAACTTTTACAGAATAATGCAGTTGATCCTTAGTATAAATGTGCACTCAAGTAAAAGTACTGTTACACTGTTAAATATACTAAGTGAATAAAGCACTCTTAAGTACAACGGTAAAGGACTACAATGGTATTTAAAAGTTACTACAGTAAATGTACTTGAAAGTGAAATGCTTCCAGAACAAGAGGTGGACATTAACTTGTATCCACAGGACGTTAAAGGTGCACCACACAACTTTCCCGGTGGAGGGGACCTGACCTCGCAGCGTTAGAATTTGTTTGCTTGACGGTAGGGGGGTACTTTTTTTTAATTTAACCAATCGCTGCTATTTGGTCGTGACATATGGAATGCGCCGCTAACGGGTTATTAATTTGCCTGGAAAATCACAGGATATCACTTTGCATTTCCATCTAGCATTTATTCATCACGGATGTTTCTATTGCTCAAAAATGTAATAGTTCCTTCTGTGAATGGGGCGACTCTCCACAGATCTGACTTGTAATGTAGCATAGTGCTGTAACCTGCTTGTCTCCCTCGTTGTAAAATAGTTTAATCTATACTGTGGAACATTGTAGGCAAAGCAATAACATTTCCATGGTGACAGAACATTCACTAGAAATGTTACACAATGCACCTTTAAGTCTACATTTTGCAATTTCCCTCTAATGCATTTACAACATATCGGCGCTTTGTTTAATAATTGCCTTAAAACTATTCCAGCTCATTTGGTAATTGATAGTATCAATATATGAACAGAATCATATTTATTAAATGAGGTATTATACAATTATACAATAAATTCATTTTTGCCCTGAACCAATTTCCTGTCTCCAGTACTTTTCATAATCCGGCTCCTTTTAATGAGAAAGATATGACATGTTCTTATTCTTTTCATACAATTTAATAAAGTGATATTATAAGTCACAGTTTTATTTCTTTGTTCTTATGTTACCTTATTACTTTCAATTTGATCCGTGGATAAGAAAGCACGGAAATATATGACCCAGTTTTAGCTTCGCACAGTGTAAGTGCCCATGTTACTGCCACTGTTTCACTGAATCAAAGCGGGACTGGACCTGAGTGATGTTTATTTGTTAGATTTCCCAGTGTTTTTGTTTATTTGCATTTAATAACATTTGAAGAAATATTTGAATAATGTTTGAAATAAAACTAACCTTGCGTCGTATGAATCGTCGCATGTTGAGGGACTATTTTCTCAGTAGCAGCGGTATTTTACTTTGCCAGTAAGGCCACGTCCACACTAGTACGTGTTTGAGTCGTTTTCGTTGTGGATGCAGTGTTCATCCAAACTAATCTGACTGAAAACGGCTCCAGAGATGAAATGATCTGGTGCCGCCAGCTCCCACGAATTCATTTGAGTACAGATCTGATCCGGTACCGTGTGGACACCTGAAAATGATGATACTCTGATGTAGGTCTATGCGCCAAAACGCTAAGAGGCTAGAATATATGTCCATTCATATATATGGTCTGCGTGTCCGACCTGCAGACCTATAATCTCTGAAAAGTTTAACATGAACCATCTCCAACGTTATAGAAGCACAGAACAGACTCACCATCAGCAGAACACCCTCTTGTCACAGAAAGAACACTAGCATATTCCACTGAGTCGTGTCCTTTAGTCCGACAGAAGCTGAACTGCATCATTAGCACAATTTCGAGCTGTTTTTTGGGCACTTAGTTGATGCAAATGAGCGATGCAATTTTAAGTTTAGTTTCTGTAAAACGTAAATAAACATGCTCAAAGCTGTGTGGATAGGGAAGGATTGTGGACACAGAAACGATGTGTCTGGACGCAGATCGTTTCTGATACGGTGATACGCGGATTCGTTTCAGTGTAAACGTAATCTAAGATAGGTGCTAGGTGCTATCAGTCCGCCGCTGCCGAGCTTTCTATCAGGACGTACAACTCGCTGCTGCTGCTCAGACGTAAATCCTTCAAATGCAAGGTTGGTTTTACTTTTAAAATTATTCTGTCAACACAGACATTCACATCAACAGTCTGGTGTAATAATAGATTCACTTCGGGTGTTTTGTGGAGTGAGTAAGACTGTTTTTAGTGGCAGGAGAACTATGGCCAAAGCACCAGCGATCTCTGCAAATACAAGGACTGGCTGGAATATTTTAAAAAGTGTCTCCACACGTCTCCAACACTCTGGCTCACAAGGAAATGAGGTCCTGTGTCCAAAATTCCAGACTGTCCCTGGGTTAGTCCAGATGAAATTAGCCGCCCTCCCCTATGAGCCATCTCAGATTTGGCTGAAAAACATTCAAAAAAATTCTAAAATTACCAAATGAAAGACTCTCAAATTTTAGCTCAACCCTTTGAGTCGTTCCTGAGTTATGGCCTGTTGAAATTTCGGGGCCATGCTCACTTTTTCGAAAGCCTTAATTTACAAGCATGTTTGAGAGACCATAACTTCATAAAAAATTTTATTATTGTAGATTCTTGGTCATAGATTCTGAATCTGTTCCCTTATAACAAGCAAATAGTGTTTAAGACTATTAAAGGTAACTGAACCTTTCTAGCAGGTGAAAAAGTACCTAAGCTCCACCAAAAATGACCAGTGAGAGCTCATTTTCAAAAATTCAGTTTGAAATGAAGGAAGTTAATAGTAGATGTTTTTATTACTTTAAACTAATCAGAATATGACAAAGTTTCTCTGGTAAAATTTGATCAACATCTAACTGTGTCCACATGGGGAACCGAGGGTCCAAAGAAGAGGCCAAAAATGTCACATTTGGTCTGTGACCATATTTGGGACTCTACACCGTCCACATAAAAGTTCAGAAAAGTGTGAACATTGTTGTCAGAAATGGTCATTCTCTCAAATATTCAGGTTCAACAGTTAGTTTGTAAATATCTGCTTGGAGTAAATACATATTGGACCTCAAAATCTGAAAAAAAAAAAAAAAATAAAATTTGTGGAAACCAAATGTGAGATTTTGGGGGCCCACAGCGCCCCCCTTAATAAAGATACTCAATATTTGATAACAGATTCAGAATTTGTGACCAAAAATATATATTAATACAAATCCTCAGCTTCCTAGATCTATTTTTATGAAGTTACTGTCTCTCAAACATGCTTATAAATTAAGGCTTTCGAAAAAGTGAGCATGGCCCCAAAATTTCAATGGGCCATAACTCAGAAACAACAGAAGGGATTGAACTAAAATTTGAGATTCTTTCATTTGGTGATTTTAGAAATGTTTTGAATTTTTTTCAGCCAAATCTGAGATGCCTCATAGGGGAGATTCTTTGAAAACGGCTGATTTCATACGGACTGAACTCCCCCTTTAATTGTCATCATCAACATTAGATTTGAAACTTGGCTTGTTCTCATTTCTTGCTTGTCTCCAGGGAGTTCAGTGCTACAACAATAACTAAAAGGTGGCCAACCCTCCCGCCAGAAAAGTTCCAAAGTGCACCTTTAATACTGTTTTACCTCGTTCATTTTGACCCAACCAATCATATTAACAACAAAGAGCACGAGCCAAAGTCAGCTTGTTTCTATGGCAACACTACATGAGCCACGAGTCCCTCTTACACTATTTGTACAGTGCCATACTTTATTGTGCTCGCTCCTCATAAAACAGGTAAGATTTAGCTGCCCCAGAATGCTAAGTCATCGTCTGCTCGCGAAGCTAATTTGAGCTGGGAGCCGGTCACGTGACTCCGCTCCCTCTGGGCTGGAAATATGGCCGCTGTCAGAGGAGGCGTTAACATATTAATCATGCACAATAGCGGAGTCAGAGGAGAGCTACAGTGGATGTAACTAACTGTGCTCTGTGCCAACGGGACAAGACGCTGGGAGCTAGAAAAGTCTGTGTAAGATGTGGAGTTGAGTTTGTGTGCTTTGACAACCTTATACATCACCGGACTGGCTAGCCTGCTTTTAATATTTTAGTGTATGTGCAGTTTTATAGAAATATTTTGAACTACACAATCTAATTTGGGTGTAGTAATGTAAATAAATGTAGTTATTGATACTTTGCAGTGACATCACGCTGGGGGTGTTGTACATGTTCAAGGTTCAAGGTTTAAGGTTCTTTATTTTGTCATTCAAACATGCGATAGAAACACATGACAGAACGAAATGTGCTCCCCGAGGCCCAGTGATCAGTGATGTATCTCTATTGGCGAGATGTGCAGTGTTCAGGGTGAAGTTTAGCTGATTTTATGGGAGAGAGACTTGTGGCTTTGAAGTAAAAATCGTCTATTCACATTGTACGTGTAGTTGTGTTTTATTTCAATAGTTTAGATTGTCACGAGAACCCCGGAATGTGTGAAGAATCCCTCAGTCGTCCAGGTAGAATCCATGGCGAGGAGAAAATTCTGTTTGTCAACTGGACAAAAGTTAGTTTGGTGGAAGATGTTTCGCAGCTCATCCAAGCTGCTTCTTCAGTTCTGAGCTCAGTTCTTCAGTTCAGTTCAGAACTAAAGAAGCAACTTGGATGAGCTGCAAAACGTCTTCAACCTAACTAACGTTTGTCCCGTCGACAAACTGAATTTCCACCTCACCAAGAACCCCGGAAGTGCAAGTCCGGGCACCAGCCAATCAGCAAAGAGCTGTACATTCTGTTTTATTCCTGTTTTAGTCCTTGTTTAGACCTCGTTTAGACCTGGTTTTGTCCTGGTTTAGACCTGGTATAGTCCTGTTTTTGTCCTGGTTTAGACCTGGTTTAGACCTGTTTTAGTCCTGGTTTAGACCTGGTTTAGTCCTGGTTTATGGGTGTCAGAACAGGGGCGTGTCAGTATGGACGGTATGTCGGAATAAGGGTTGTATCCCATGCTGCACATCTTGAAATAAAGGTAAGTTTCTGTTCTGTTCTACCAGTGGAGTTTAAACCCATGAGGACTTCTCTCCTTTGGACCTTAAGTCCAGCGCCTTAACCACTCGGCCCCTGGTACAAAAACACAGCATCTGACCCTTTGTCACTAATGCTTCTCTGTATTCATAGGCCCGAATATGGTAATACTTGGGCCCATTGGGAACTTCAAATGGTCCTTTCAAATGAACCAGTGGAAATGTTGATGAGTATGATTGTAATTGCAGATTCCTGGTCTACTGTCCATTTGATTTTAAGTCCAAAGCCTCTTAAGTCCACAAGGGCACACTTTGCATACATGAATTGACATGATTCTTAGGAGACGTGTAACTAGTAATGTTGTGCAAGGTGCTCATTTTGTAATCAGAATATTAAGTTACTTTCCATCCCATTAAATGAAGTGAAAGATTAAATTCTTCTCCGTGGAACATTCAAAGCAAAGCAAAAGTATTATGTACCGTATTTTTCGAGATATAAGTCGCACTTTTTTCATGGTTTGTTTGTTTCCTGCGACTTATACTCTGGTGTGACTATATATATTAAAATTTTCACACTGACAGCCGTGAGAGGCTCTAGTCTTGTGTGTCAGTATCTGCTGCTCCTATTACTCCTGTACCACTGTCACTTCTACTGCACATGTCTCCTGCAGAAAGAGCCTCTGTCCTGCTGCAAGTAGTGAAATATTCAGCAGAAAACGGTAATGGAGCAGCAGAAAGAAAGTTTGGAGTGAGCGAGAAACTTGTGAGGGACTGGCAAAAAGCGAGGATGGAGAACACAGCTTCACGGGAACAGGGAGTGTGCACCATGAAACTTTCCTGGAAGTCATTGGATGGATCGACAAACCCTGAACTTCAATGACGACAAAAAACGTTTTGTCGGGATTCAGAAAGGAATAAGTCTAACTGGAACTGATGCTGAGTCTGATGACAGCTACGCAGAAGAGGAAGCGGCGCTCTGTTTACCTCCGGAGAAGTTCAGAAGTGACACAGAGGATGAGGAATTGAATGCCTTTAGTGATTTGGAGTGAGATGGAGAGTTTGGTAAACTTGTTCTGTTCTGTTGTTTGTGCTATAATTATCTGAAGAACTGTTCATATGTGACGTTAACAGTCTGTTGTTCTCTGTTCTATTGTTTTTACTAGAACTTGCATTTCAAGATGAAATGTCGGTTCCTGGTCTCTGATTTTATACAATAACTTTCCCCAAAAAGTGCAACTTATGTTTTTTTCTTCATCGTTACACATTTTTTTGGCTGAAAATAGTCCAAAAAAATACTTTAATATAAGAGATAATCAAGTGGCAGAACCAAACCAGAAAAGTTACAAACTGCACCTTTAACACATTGGGCTTTGAGGCGATGACATAGGTTGACTCATCTTGTAACACATTTATAAAGTCAATTAAATTCATAATAAATATGAAATTGTACTTTTTTTTTCATTTTAAATAAAAACAGAACTTTGGCCCAGAACTTGCAGTGTCCTCTGTCCGTTGTCGCCTGCGGTTACATCACAGCAGGTCGTCTCAGTGTCCTCATTCAAAGAGGAGCTCATACATCAGTGTCACATCAGCTGTGGTCTGAAGGAGGCGCTATTCTCGGCCGGGACATGAAGTATAGAGCCCATCACTCTGGCAGCCAATGGTCTTCAGTCTCTGGGAATATCTGGAATTTACCAGAGCTCAGGCCGTTTGCAAACAAAATCCACAATTATGAAACAATATTGTTATTAAATTTGTCAATAGTTGAATGGTCTGCTACTAGGGTTACCCAAAAGTGTTGAAAATCAGATATTAATTCAAGCTAAAACTCAGTGGTGGAGCGTGCATTTCACACCTAGGCCTTCAGTAGTGCTCCATCTGAAACAATCCACTCCTCAATAACTATTTTATGGTTATAAAAGCATCTTATTACACAGAAACACAGTCTAAAGAGCCGTGGAGATTCTGTGCATGGAGAAGTGAGGAGTGCTGGGCTGCTAAACCAGAACTAAACCAGGACTGTTTGTCGGGATGGGCCCGAAAATGTGTCCTCATAGACTGTCAGGTGACCGCAGACGAAGGACCGCGCCACACAGGGCTCTGCTGTGCAGCCATCGCCCGACCGCACTTTGCGGACACCCTACTCCATTGTTTTGGGGGTTCTCTTTCTCGCTCTCTCTCATGTCCAAAATTAGTCCTGATGTAGTCCAGGTTTAGTCCTGGTTTAGTCCTGGTTCCGCTACAGATGCAGTTTGCTGCTTTGGCTGGTTCGCTCTCTGACTGTTCAATCAGCAGGTCTGAATCTGGTGATGTTGCCGTACGCCTGCTAAAGGCCCTGGTGACACCAACTCAAAATCTGATTGGCTGAAGCAACAGTTTCATGAACATTTATTTTGTGTTCGAGGCCTGCAGAACGGATTGTGAAGGCCTCAGGCAGACTTTTTCACTTTGACTCTGCCTAGCAACAAGTGGCGGCTGAAATGTGATTGGTCAAATGCTTTAATATGAAAATACATGTGTGGAAGCAGCACAAGCATCGGAAAAGCTCTGAAAGGAAGTGGACAGAACATATGGAATTATTTAATAATGATATAATTAACATCAGTCTGTGATTCAGATATTTTTTTTAGGCCAGCAGAGAAGGTCTTGCAGGCCCAGGTGGCCCACCACTGATAAACTAATACTGAAACTACTGCTGAACACATAAGGAGAAAATAGGACCTTTACTGAAAAGTTTTTAAATTGTTATAATAGTCTTTACTGAACTAATATAAGACCCCATGGCAATATATATATATATATATATCCCCATGGCATATATATATATATATATATATATATATATATATATATATATTTTGTGTTGAAATAAATAAATTGCGTATCAAAACATGTATATAAACAAATGTATATAAATGCCTATCGAGTCTATTCCCTGGTATCAAAAGCAAGTTAGAAATTTTAGTGTTAAGACATCACGGCCATGTTATCCAGGCTTTCTAATTTGATGGAAGTCTTGCTTACATGCCAAGTGTGAAAGTGAGATTGCAATGCTTTGTAGCTCACATTAAAGCTCACACCAGGAGTGGGGTTCGTACCCATGAGGCCTCCTGTCCGTTAGACTGGCACATCAAGGAACTTGCCTTGTGAGAGATGTTCCCGCCCCTTTCTGGGGGAAAACAAACAACCCCTCTCACTAACTTTTTTGCAAATTAAGATCAATAAACAGTCTGTCTCTGGTGGGGAAAAACTAAGGGCACAAAATCTGGGTGTAGGTTAAACATAACGTTGACTATCTTGGCTACGTCTAGTCATGGTTGTTAAGGGAATAGCTGTGTCAAGAATACATGAAGAGGCCTACTTTAAACAGTCTGTATTGTTTAGGCAATTTTCTTCTGACAGGATTTTTTGTGAACATAGCAGGAGAATGAATTTCAGCAAAGGTTTCTTAGCTTTATTGTTTGTACACCCAACCACATAGCAACTCTTCGGCATGTCTAACGCGAACAACAACGGTCACTAAGACAGAATTTTTTGGCTTGCTCTGAGGGATCGTTTTCCCCGTAAAAGCGGTGCGGCGTAAACAACCGGCTCTGAGTGACGTGGGTCCAGTTGTGCGTATAGGATCTTAAGTCCAGTGTCTTAACCATTCAGCCATCCTGGTCTGAGTGGATGACAGAACTGCTGTTTTACTCATCAGTGTAGATTTATGGTGTGATCTTTGGAACAGGCCAATGTACATCCTCTTGGCAGCAACGAACTTCTGTATTTGTATTTGTCTCATACTTCAGTGCTTCTCAGAGAACAGACTCTTCTCAGGAAATCCCCTTTAAACCAGCCGTGTGCAGGTTTGTTGAAGGGGAAAATCGTAAGGCCACTGTTTTATCTCCAATCTAGAGCCTGGAACGGTTAAACACAATCGAGTTTTGTGAGCCTTCCCAGCCTTTTGGCAGTAAATGTAAAATAAACAGGGCTCTGATGCATACTGACATTGTGTCCTTGGGCAAGACACTTCACCAACCTCCCAGAGTCAATGTAAACTGGTGTTGTAGTATGTATTTGACCATTGTAACAATTCTCTCTACAGTGGTCAAAGTGACAAACAGTGTCATTTGCACAGTCTCAGTAAGTCATACCAGGAGTGGGGTTCGAACCCACGAGGACTGATGTCCATTAGAACTTAAGTCCAACACCTTAAGCATCCTGGTGAACAGCCAGGTTTCAGGCTTACATTTATAGAATGATCAATGTGAGTTTAATGCTACACAAATTACAGACAATATTATTACTGCTACACCACAGACTGTAGCTCCACTCAAATGAAGCTCCTGATGCCAAGGTTAAAGGAGTGAATTTGGAGCCTGGGTCCATATTTGGAAATCCGACTGTGAGTGTCATAGCAACCACAAGAACCAATCATGATTGAGGTCATTAAATGTGCCCGCCATTCTCGCCGGAAAGCGGGAAGAGGGCTTAACTTAGCAATGAAATGCACTAACTGTCAATCAAACCAGTTGCTAACACTTGCGGGACTGACCTCGGGGAATGAAGGCGTCTGATTGGTCCGTTAATTCTGTTCAGATCTTGATTTAAGGATTTTTTTTTTTATTATTTTAGCTGTTGCTGCACCATAACTCTTAATGTGAGCAAAGAGACTTGTAATTCGATATATTGTGATGGTCCACGATATTATTGTGAGAACTTTGCCGATACGATATCACGATATTTCAGTTATTGTTACATCCCTCCCATTCATATATACAGTCTATGTGATAGAAACAATGCTTATTTATTCCATTGTCTTGTACATATCTATAAACAACATTCATGATCATGGTCTATTTATCAGAGTGCAACACACCACCAGGAGTGAGGTTCAAACCCACGACGACTGATATCCATCGGATCTGAAGCCCAACACCTTAACCACTCGGCCATCCTGGTACTGAAGCATCAATATTTGACCCTTGACCTTCAACACCACTGTCTAAAAATGAACTCAGCTCTTCACAGTAGAGCCTGACCAATATATATCGGTTGGCCGATATTATCAACCGATATGGGCACCTGGAAACATATTGGCTATCAGCTGATATGTTTGATGATATGGGCCGATATTTCATGTGGGCATGTTATACCTCCTTATAAAGCTTAGGCTGCGTTCAGACTGCAGCCTGAAGTGACCCAAATCCGATTTTTTGGCCTCTATGTGACCTGTATCCGATCTTTTAATGACAGTCTGAACGGCACAGATCCGAATTTTTCAAATGTGACCCAGGCACACTTGGATATGTGCTCCTGAATCCGATATATATTCGATCTTTTCACATCTTTTTCGCGACTTCAGTCTGAACGGCCAAAGTGCATCCATCTGACCTACACGTCATTAACAAGCGACAAACGTCACTATTCTGCGCTGAAGCAGGCGGAAACCGGAACTGTAAAATCGCCAGGTGCTCAATGCTCGCGACCATATTTGGACAACTTCCGTAAACACAGAGCACGCTCGCTGCGGTTGACGCATGGGGTTGACGTCATCGTGTCTCCAGTGCGCATGCGGGACACTTTCGGGCCATTTACCGTTCACACTGAAGTCACAGACAAGTCGCATTTAATTGGAAATGTGAACGACCTCGCAAAAACATCGGATTTCACAAAAAAATCGGAATTGAGCATTAAGCCCTGCAGTCTGAACGTAGCCTTAGACTCTCTACATTATGTTCATTTAATCTGCATCAGCATAAAATAAATAAACCAGGACTAATCTTAGGCTCGAGAGAGGGACAGAGATAGAGACCGAGTCCCGACACTCAGTCCTGGTTCAGTTCTGGTTTAGTCCTGTTTTACACATGGTTTAGATCTGTTCTAGTCCTGGTTTAGTCCTTTTTCAGTCCTGGTTCAGTTCTGGTTTAGCCCTGTTTTAGTCCTGGTTTAGACCTGGTTTTGTCCTTGTTTTGTCCTGGTTTAGACCCTGGTTTAGTCCTGGTTTAGACCTGGTTTTGTCCTGGTTTAGTCCTGGTTCATTTCTGCTTTAGTCCTGGTTTAGTCCTGTTTGCAACAATACAATCTGAAGAGCCGCTTGGGAGCCAAAAGAGCCGGTTCTCTAAAGAGAACTGGTATACCCATCACTATCTGCTAGAATGTGATGCAAAAATGACATTAGGCTGATCTACTGTCTGTAAATATGACGTAAAGAGGCAGAATAAAAATAAACCCAATTCAAAATCCACTAGAGCCAAACCTAAGTTTTTTAAACAATTCAAGATTTACTGTGAATTTTTACATCACTAAATATGTCGGCGATTATATCGGTTATCGGCAGTTCCAACTCCCACTTTATCGGTATCATATCGTCACAACAAAATCCATATCGGTCGGGCCCTACTTCACAGTATTCGTCTAAACAACTTATCCTACGTGTATCACCGATTAAGAAAATAAAATTGGAGAACGAAGTAAATACAGAGCAATGGGTGCACGCTGGTGGCGGTGAAAGCAGGGATTGATCAGCAAAGTGGCGTCTTGAAAATAAGCGATTAAAGATTGCTCAAACATGCACGAATCACTCCAAATATCACTCCAAACGCTCCAAAATCAATCCAAATACAACAGAAAACGCTGTAACATTTTAAAAACCTCTGAAAAGTCGATTTTGTATAATAGGTCTGCGTTAACAAAGCAATTATGATAAGATGCCAAAAATCTGAAGACACAAATCATAACTTCAATCAAAAAATTTGCAAAAACCCACATAAACATTAATGTGTAAATGCGTTCTATACCAGGCTGGTTGTTTTCATTACGTGTCTTGTTCTTCCTGAGTTATTTTGGTGTGTTGGCAGTGCCCGTCCATGACACTCCTCCACAGACAGTAGAGTAGATGGGTTATTTATGCAGATTTCTGTATATTTCTGTTGTACTGAGGAGAAGCAGCCAAAAACATGCTATGGTCAGACGTTTTCATGCTGTGACGAACACGCCGGGTCCTGAAGAAAATGTCCTGCCAAGCGCACCTGCCATATGTAACATTATGTAAGAGTGTTAGGACGGGTCTGTGGGCACAGTGAGATGGGTTTGAAAAGGAAGTCTGGTAACGGATGGTCAAATATGAGAAATGCATTATGGGTTATTAATATGGTATGACATAATACAGTTCCAGGCTTTTAAAGGTCCTATATGACGCAACGTTGACTCTTTGTGAGCTTTAAGCCATGTTAAAATGTTGTTACCTCATTAAAAACATAGCTGGAGTTGTGTTTTGTTTCATTCACACATGTTTGAGTAACACTTTATTATTAGTCTGTCTACATCTCTAAAGCTCAAAATGCTCTGTTCCACCTTGTGACATCATGAAGCGGGCTGAAATGATCCAAATAATTCTACCTGTTAAACTATTGTCTTAGTTCAAGTTTTTTTTTGGGGTGGGACATTAATGCGTTAATTATGATTAATTAACTACAAAGAAAATAATGCATTAAAAATATGAAGGCATTTTATCACAGTATGCATGCCAAACAACACAGAACGTTTGTCAGTGCACCATGTCATGTACACCATTTCTACTCATGTACACAGTTCTGACTACAACAACAATGGAGCATGAAAGTGCTCTGGGTTTGCTGGACGGTAAATTTCTATTAAAAAAACACAAAAGTGCAGAAAAGAGTTTCCAAAGTATCACAGAAGCACCTCAACTCTAGCCAGGCTGGCGCCACCTAGTGCCTCTGCTGAATTTCATTTCTCTCCAGTGACTAGGTCAGGAATCAGAATACACTAAACAGTTTGCAAGAACAATGGAAGTTATAGACCACAGGTGTCAAACATAAGGCCCGGGGGCCAGATCCGGCCCTCCAAGACCTTTAATCTGGCCCTCGGCTGATTTTCTACTAAAATATTTTAATTCTATTGTTTATTAAAATCTTGTTAATTTTCTGTGGTGTTTATCACAGCAGCGTCTCCAGTGTCTCTGTACGTGGCCCCTCCCACCAGAGCAGCACAAATGAAGACTTGTCTCTTTCCAAACGCTCTTAAAGGACGATCGTTTTGACTGTTGACCGTGACACCCTCATCAACAAAATGTCAAACATGAGAAAAGTGGAGCCAAGTGCAGGATTTTACAACAAAAATTGACTTATTCCTAATATAATGTTAAAACTTTGTGTTGAAATCGAATTTTTCTAAAAGTTTCAGGTTGTTCATAATATTATAATATTTTGTAAAAGAGTTCATCAATTAAAAAAGATTTCTGTCATAGATTTGTGTTTCTCTGCACAAATATTTGAACTTATTGTTATTTTTGGGGTTTATATGACATGAGTTTTCTGATCCGGCCCCTTTGGGATCAAAGTCGGTTGGATACGGCCCCCGGACCAAAATGAGTTTGACACCCCTGTTATAGACTGTGCACCGGCCAATCAGCGAAGAGACGTCAAACGCAAGCGCGTTTTTGGGTCCCTTTTGTGGTACAGCACAACAGTAAACAAAGTGGTCGAGATGGATGTAGATGAAGACAGACATTTTGTGTTGACAACGATTCCCGAAATCGAGGATTTAAAGCTGGAACAATGAGAATGCTTGGTGAATTTTATCAAGACGAAAAATGTTATTGCCCTTCTTCCTATGGGATTTGGGGCATTACATGCATCACGACCAAATAGCAGCGATGGGTTAAATAAAAAAGTACCCACCTACCACTGAATGAACGAATCCTAATGCTGTGAGATCAGACGGTTTCCATGAAGTGAAACTGGCTGATGAATCAGGCTACGTCAACCCTTAAATGCACCATTTAAATGCAAACAGTTGGAACAATTCTGGTTCGAGTAAAAACAAGAGGTGTCAGCTAATGAGTGAATGAGTAGGGCAAATATTGTTATGTGATTAATTGAGATTAATTAATTACAAAGCCTGTAATTAATTTGATTTTTATTTTTTAATCAAGTCCCATCCGTAGTCAGAAAACAGTGCAATATGGGCCCTTTAAATTGAAATGAACAACCCAAGAAACTGTATCTTGTCATATACTGTTCCATAATGGCGATAATGCATTTCCTTTCCAAACCCATCTCACTGTGCCCACAGACCCGTCCTAACACTCTTACATAATGTTACATATGGCAGGTGCGCTTGGCAGAACATTTTCTTCAGGGCCCAGCGTGTCCGTCACAGCATGAAAACGTCTGACCATAGCATGTTTTTGGCTGCTTCTCCTCAGTACAACAGAAATATACAGAAATCTGCATAAATAACCCATCTACTCTACTGTCTGTGGAGGAGTGTGTCATGGACGGGCACTGCCAACACACCAAAATAACTCAGGAAGAACAAGACACATAATGCAAACAACCAGCCTGGTATAGAACGCATTTATACATGAGTTTGGGTTAAAAAAAATCTCTCCGGGTTTGTATGTAAACAGCATGGAACATTTTTAAGCAAATAATCTATCATAGAATTGACATTTTTTACATGATCTTATCTTTGTGTTGTTTGTGTGATTTGGATAACGCACTGTAAATAAATGAACATAGAGCTGTTTTCCACGGTCTAAGGCCCCGTTTACACTTACACAGGTATTTTTAAAAACTGAGACGTTTCCCTTCCCTTGTACCCATTTTTTCTGCACACACGGCAACTCACCTCTGAAAACCAATCTTTCTAAAAACTCCAGCTAGAGTTGTGATTCTGGAAAACTATGGTTTCACCAGTAGGAAAACAGCAGCAAAACCTGTTTAAATCAGTTGACCGGACACGTCACAACAACATCACGTGACTCTGAGGAAGAGCGCAGGGAGCAGTCGAAACTGGTATGAAAACAAACTCTTGGTCTGAAAAAATAACCTAATAACATAAATTATCAGAAGACCGAACCTCATTGGACTAAATGGGTTTTGAGAGCTGAACTTGTCATCATGAGTACCATGGACTTTACATTGAACATCAGTAAAAGGAAACACATAAACACCAGCTTCTCTGCATCTGAACAAAGCAGCTCTACCAGGAGTGGGGTTTGAACCCATGAGGACTACAGTCCACTGGATCTTAAGTCCAACACCTTAACCACTCAGCCATCCTGATGACAATGCAAAGACTTTAAAATATAACATTACCAAATTTTTTTTGACTTGTCTTCATGGTTTGGGTGGCACTGTGACATATATATTACAATTTTCACACTGACAGCCTCAAGAGGCGCTCTAGTCTTGTGTGTCAGTATCTGCTGCTCCTGTTCCTCCTGTACCACTGTCACTTCTACTGCACATGTCTCCTGCAGAAAGAGCCTCTGTCCTGTCTGTATCATGTCAGTCAATCGCACCATTACTTCTGTAACACTGAAAATTTAACATTTAAACAAACTTCCTGTCGGGATTCAGAAAGGCCAGAATAATTCTAACTGGAACTGATGCTGAGTCTAACAACAGCTACACAGAAGAGGAAGCGGCGCTCTGTTTACCTCTGGAGGTCGTGGAGTTGCTCAGAAGTGACACCGAGGATGAAGAATTCAATAGATTTAGTGATTTGGAGTGAGATGGAGAGTTTGGTAAACTTGTTCTGTTCTGTTGTTTATGTTATAGTTTATCTGAAGAACTGTTCATATGTGACATTAACAGCCTGTTGTTCTCTCTTCTATTGTTATTACTAGAACTTGACTTTGAAGATGAAATGTTGGTTCCTAGTCTTTGATTTTATAAAATATATTTCCTCCAAAAAGTGTGACTTATGTTTTTTTTTCTTCTTCATTACACATTTTTTGGCTGGTGCGACTTATACTCCAGAATGACTTATAGTCCGAAAAATACGCTCATATCTCACAGAGAAAATATTTCATTCTCAGTTGTACTTTTCCATGGAGACAACAAGATGACCCATGAGCTCACGATCTGTGGAGAGGTGACACCACCCATAGTAAGAAAGCATGTTTTTCGAGGCATTTTGTAATGAATAAAATACACCTCAATAAGATGATAGATTGACAAGATAGATACGTTTAATGCCATACTGTGGAACATAAGAGACAAATCAATATCCTCTCTGTAGAGACAAGCAGCTGGAAGACTGCCAAAGCCACACAGAAAGGCTCTATTTATTTATTTTTATCAGATATTTTCGCACAAGATGTTAAACCGGTTGATTTCTGGTGGCTTCAAAACCACTGTCTTTGTGTTATTTGGCAAAACACTTGAAAATAATCAAATGGAAGATAAAACTAATGTTGAAAATTAAAAAGAATGTAAGGTTTATTAAGTGGAAAAAAAAATAAAATCAAATTATAGAAGCTTTCATTTTAAAGCGTACCTAAATTTCCCAAAGGTCCATGCACCTAAAAGTGTCAGTGGCTCTTTTGTGCGTCCTTCAAAACTACAGCCCAAATGTGGTCCATCCATCAGTGTCAGGCTGATTTTTATAATGTTCTCATTTGAGAGCGGAGCTGAGAGACCCGGGGCACGTGGGGCTCTGATGACTTTGCACCTTTACAATAGAGTGAAGGATATGAGTTTATAATGGGGTCCCGGACAGTCGGTCTCAAACTGTGGTGCGTGTACTTCTGCTGGTTATGTACACTGCAAAAAGTGATATCTAACTAAGTTCAAATGAGTTAAATTAAGAACATTTCGCTTTATTTGAGTAGATTCAACTTGGCAAGTAAAAAGATCTACCAGTGGAAAAAGTGTGTTTTTGTTAATACAAGCGCCGTAATATTTTGTTTCTTACGTTGCGTGCAGAGTGTTGGGAGTAACGTGTTATAAAAGTAATGAATTACTGTAATGCATCGCTTTTTTTGCTGTAACGCAGTAATGTTTGGCAGTACAGGGAAAAAATTATGATATTTTACTGTGTACAAATGTCAGTAACGCGTGTCACAATGCTTTTTTTAACCTGGATTGAAGTGGTGGGTTTTTTGATTTTCTTTATACAAATTAGCTAAAATCACCACAATATCAGCAGTGGTGAAACACCATTATTATGATTCCAAATGTCGGGACGGGACCGGAGGTGCGCTCGCATAAACCGTCGGGTGACCGCGGGTGAAAGGACCGACACAGAACTCCACGCTCCACGGGGTGAAGCGCAGCTGATGCCCAAATGTGTTTTATGGACACCTGCTCCACGGGCTTGGGGTTCTCTCAGAGGCAGTCCTAGATTCCAAGTCCTAGCCCAGCATTAGTCCTGGTTTAGTCCTTGTTCAGTCCTGGTTTAGTCCCGGTTCAGTTCTGGTTTAGACCTGGTTTAGTTCTGGTTAAGTTCTGATTCAGTCCTGGTTTAATCCTGGTTTTGACCTAGTTTAGTCCTGGTTCAGTCCATATATTACAGTATTAATGCATTTAAAAAGTAAAACATTACATTACATGACTATTGCAGCACTTTAAGTGACTCTCACCAAAATAACTGAGTGAAGATGTCGAACTTTTGCACTGTATACGGACTGAACCAGGACTAAACCAGGACTGAGCCAGAGCTGAACCATGATTGAACCAGGACTAAACCAGGTCCAAACCAGGAATGAACTAGGACTAAACCATGTCCAAACCAGGTCTAACCCAGGACTAAACCAGTACAGTTGACCTCAAGAGGTGCTTATACTATATATCTGTACTGAGGAAAGATAAAAAGTTGTCGACATAAATTGAAAGAAAAAATGTCTAAAGGCTCTTTAAAGTTTTGTTCTTATTTAAATTCATCACGTGATAACAATGAAACTTCATAGGTACTTCACACTGAGGCCTCCTGAATACTGCAGTGAAAATATGACACTGATGTTACTCTACTGCCCCACGGTGGCTCATCAGAAAACTGCATCTATACTCCACATTCTACATTTACATTAAGCTGAACTTGTGGAGACTATATTGAATTATTCTACAGAGTGTAAACCACGTACTATCACAAAACAATATAACTAATGTTTATGTTTGTGGTAAAGAGTTTGCTTTACTGCCAGAGCCGCTTGCTTGATTTGGAATAAAAGATATTTCACCAGATGCCCTCCCTAACCAAAAAAAAAATAAAAAAACTACAACTGTACTAATGAACGTGGGTGAAGTGTCTTGATGTACTGATCCAGGATCTGAACTGGCAACCCTCTGGTTCACAGGAAAACACTTAAACCAGTGCTTCAAATCCACCCCTCCCTAAATAAGAGCCAACAGTACTTTAGTTATTCCACAAAATTGACAAGACAAGAATAAATGTTTTATTTTGAATTAAATAAAAACAGTTATTATAAAGCAAGTCATGTGCTAACCAAATGCACAGCATTTATATGTAGGAATGTCTTAATTCCAAATGACATTTAATATAATTCTCATTTAAAAGATCTACAGTAGATACTTAGCTACAGTAGAAAAAAGTCATTAGAAGTTAGGACAAATTATCCTCACAGTACACAATACAGACACTGTTTAGAAAACCATTTTCAAAGTTTTATGGAAAACACAAAAACTACCAACATGTCAAAAGAATGACTATCCGGACCAAGAACCAAACCTAATCCGTCCCATTTGTTCCATTTGTGCGATTTCTTTACTATAATGAGGTTTTACTTCATTTCTTTTTAGTTCACAGGACGCCAAGCTAAAGCTACAGGCCCTGTCTGTGCCCTGACCGCATCTGTCTGTGGAGAAGAGTCTGTGGAGACGTTTGGAGACGTTTGGAGCGATGATGCAGGCGCTGAGTGGGTCACTTAGATCATTTGATCAGGAGTTATGGATGAGTTCTGTTACAGTTACTCTGACCTCCACTGCTGCATCCTGGCTCCATCTGGTGGTCAGCACGGGGACTGCAAGAGAACAAGTTCAATATTTATATTTTGTATAATTATAACCAGTGGGGAGAAAAATTTAAAAATCAGTGAGCAAAGCACTAAACTCAGTTCATCTGAGTTCCACGTGTGTAACTGAAAAAACAAAGACTGTATAATAAAAATGAAGAGAGATTTCATTCTGGATTTGCCAAATGTGTAATATTTGATGGATATATAAGCACTTTTAGTCAATAAAATATCTACTTTTAGTGGATAAAAAGTACACAATTCAAGTTTTAGTCATTTAAGGTTTAGTCTTTATGATTACTTAGTTTTTATTTAACTGTTTGGTATACTTGGTCAATGTCATATTATTGCTGAACAAAACTTATTTTTTTACTAACTCTTTACATGACATGATTGCACGCTACTACAGGTGTGTAGTACTACTACTGCAGTACTACAGCTGCTGTGAATGAGTAACTCTCCTATCAGTTCAAACAAGGATACGGGGATTCAAATGTGTTATTGTAAATATAAAGTACTGTCCTTCATGTTGTAACGTCTGTGACATTGTCTAAATTCTACATAGAAAAAGTCTCAGAAAGACGTTTGAGGAACTCCGATCCGCCTTTGTCCCTTTAGATTTTTAGTAAAAATTCCATGTAAAGTTTTATAAATGAGACGCCTGGGCTGCAAATTAGCTCTTGGCTACATGTTCAGGCCAGACTGATGTGTGTGTCACTCTGAACTGACTTCTGCACATTTATCAATCTGCAAACGGCTCTCGCTGTAAAAGGTCAGGAAAATGCAGGACATCATGATGAATATTTGAATATAATTTGGTGAAGTATCACAACTGCGACACAAACCAATAACCTCAAACTTTTGTTAGTTAAAACTTTTGTTAAATAAATAATAATGATAATGCGTCCCTTTTCTTGATGTGTCTGTATATTACAGTAGGATGTAAGTATCAGTGCATGTTGTGTAGCAGGAGATTCTTCCCCTCAAAGCCACAGGAGCACAGAGGGGAATGGGTTTGTCCTGCCGTGTTCTTCCTCTGTCTGCTCCACAGTCTGGTACCGATAACCACACTGTACTCACCAGACCAGAGGCACACACAAAGACAATAACACACTAATATACCGTAAAATACCAAATACTGTATTTTTCAGACTACAAGTAGCACTTTTTTTTTATGGTTTTGGTGTTTCCTGTGACTTATACTCAGGTGCGACTTATATATTAAAATGTTCACACTGACAGCCGTGAGAGGCTCTAGGTTTGTGTGTCAGTATCTGCTGCTCCTGTTACTCTGTCCTACTGCAAGTAGTGAATATTCAGCCGAAAACGGTAATCAAGCAGCAGAAAGAAAGTTTGGAGCGAGCGAGAAACTTGTGAGGGACTGGTGAAAAGCAAGGATGGAGAACACAGCTTCACGACAACCGGGAGGATGCACCGTGCAACTTTCCTCAAAGTCAAGTGTTAATACCAGACGCCTACGTATAGTATTAACCTACACCATCTCTGATTTTATAAAATAAATTTCCCCAAAAAAGTGCAACTTAGTCTGGTGCGAGACTTCCTTTTCTGTTTTTTTTTTCTTCTTCATTATGCATTTTTTGGCTGGTGTGACTTATAGTCCGAAAAATACAGTGATCGCCTTGTTTCAATTAACCACTGGGTGCAGGTGTACATTTTGATAAATAACAGAGGTTCCAAATAAACGCCGAGTCTAATGCCTGCAACAACAGATCACAGGACTGATGCTTGTGTCGCCTCTAACGTTCTCACTCTGCTGCATCTGTTATTTATTTTAACGTGCTAAAGAAATTTCTGCATGTTGCGGGAGGGTTTTAATTACTTTCTGTAATTCAGGAGTCATTTTCAAATGTGAGGAAACACGCCGCTCTGTAGATATTTTGTTGTAACATTTCCATTTAACTCGCCTAAGTCTGTATAAAGTAGCATATGCCGACATCCCCAGCAGTCGTTGTGGCTGCTGCCGAGGAGCTGCTCAAACTCCCTTTTTTCATTTTTTGTGCTTTATTTAACCAAGATATCATGATTAGTGCAGCGACACCACAAAGAGCGTGATGTTTACAGTCGACACAGGAGCAGTTTGACTTCAGCTCAGTCCTGCCTTTACCAGACTGGTTGTGTGACTCGGAATGGATAGGCGATATTCTCTGCGTTGCGCCCATCAGCCTCATCACCTTTACTGAAAAAGTGGAGGAACAGATGACGTGGCTGTGAAATCGTTATTTCAAAGTGCTGTAAAAAAAACAAAACAAAGAAACAACGGTGCAACACAGCAGGCAGGAAAATAAGCTGTTTTTTGGAGGGGCGTTTTGGTAATATTACTTCAGTTTGGCAATTCGGAGGAAGCAGCAATGTGATCATAACTGCTGTGGAAAGAGGAAAAGAGGAAAGTTGTGGCAAAGGGGCAAGAAAAGGCAGGGGACGAGGCGGCTGGAATTGTGCCCACAAGGTCGGCAAAGTAGTCGGTACGCCATCTTATAACGGTAAATACTGTAAATTATAGTCATATTGCTTAAAAGACAGGGCTTGACATTAAGCATTTACAAGTACTTGACCGGGCAAGTGGCTATAATTTTTTACTTGTCCGACACCCAGACTTACTTGCCCAGAAAAACAAAATGGTGCTCAGTTAATTATATATTTTTAAATATGTGCACAGGCTAGTGTCGTAGTACTCTAGACCTTTTTTTAGGGCCTGGCTCAGCACAACATGCTCCTGGGGCAGATCTGTGTCGATTGATTGATTGATAGCATTTATATAGCGTCTTTCAAGATACCCAAAGCGCTTTACAGTTCATTATTCATTCACTTCACACTCAGTGGTGGTAAACTACTACTGTAGCCACAGCTGCCCTGGGGCAGACTGACGGAAGCGAGGCTGCCAATCTGAGCCATCAGCCCCTCCGACCACCACCATCACTCACGCTCACACCTCTTTCATACTAGGCAATGCAGGTGAAGTGTCTTGCCTAAGGACACAACGACCCACTGTGGCACCTGGAATTCCTAGTGGTCTCCCATTCAAGTACTACCCAGGCCCAGCCTGCTTAGCTTCTGAGATCTGACGGGATCAGGCTTTTACAAGCCGGTATGGCCACAGTGTCCTGTGAAAGAGCCCATGTCCAGAAATACTGTTAATTAGTGCTTTAAAATTTGCTTTTGAAATCCTCGCGTTTGCCCTGGTCAGCCTGTACAGAAGGTGAATACAAGTCTGTTCAGCTGTTAGGGCCTGGCTTGACTGCACGTACATTTCGCTCTATGCAAGCGTAAAAACTGCAACTTTTTGACGTTTAACTTTTAGAATGCATGGAAAGTGAATGAGGACGGCTTCACTGCAGGTGCTAGACGCACGTATGGAGCAACGTGTCCTGCACGCGTAGATTTCAGAAAATAGGATCCATCCTATTTTTTGACACTCTACACGTATCCCCATCAAAATACACAGAGCATGAATCTTTGGTTGTATTTGTGCCTTTACCGTCAGGACAACGTGCTCCTGGGGCAGATCTGTGTCATGTAAAAGGGCCCAGGTCCAGAAAGACTGTTAATAAGAGCTTTAAAATTTACTTTTTTAAATCGTGGCTTTTGCCGTGGTCAGCCTGTACAGAAGGTAAATACAAGTGTGTTCAGCTGTTAGTTTAACTGTAGACCTGATACAAGCGGCTAAACGCGCCCAGTCAAATTTGATCGTCTTTCTCATTGAGAAACACAGAGTCAGAGCTGCGCGTGTACTTCCTGCTGCAAGCTGCCGGTAGAACCGCCTTTGCGTTGAGGCACGGCTGTGGTTTCGCGAGGTTACACGAGTTATTGGTCTCGTCTCGGACTCGACCACGTTTGGACTCGGTCTTGAAGGCGCTTGGACTCGGTCTTGTCTCGGACTCGAGGTCTGACATTAGACAGGTGCGATCATATTTCATTACGGCCACTGCTCTCAGCAATAAACTTGTACCGGTGTGCGGGGGCGTGCGGGGTGTCTCGCTGCAGCCTGTGCATTTGTGTGGAGCGCCCCCAGCGCCCGTGCCTTGTCCGCAACAGCGTGTACCCTCTCGTACCAGAATGTATCACAGGGCAGGTTAAACTTTTTAAAACATTCTACCTGCCCATCTGCCTCACGTCATCTGCTCCTTCTTTTCGCGCTCTCGCTCCTCCCTGCATATAGCACAAACGGGCTCCCTCTTCAATGCCCACAGATTAGAAAAATAATACTAAAACGAATCCAAATTTATGTTACATTGTTGGCACAAAGCAGCACTACTACTACATGTGGTTGAAGGTTGCCTAATAAAAGTGCTCAAAATGCATCTATGTTTGTCACGACATGCGTTTGGTAAATGTGGTAAATCCCACTGCAAAACCAGCAAGTGAATGTAACTCCAGTTAGAAACTTGACAAAACGGGTTTAAAAATCCTACCCACTGTATTCACTTTGAAGCAGTTTTGTGTAAAATACCAATGGAAGTTTTCTTAAAGAGAGGGTTCTCAAACTGTGGGTGAGAGTCTAAAAAAGGGCAGTGTTCAGTACAGTACAGTTTGCTTGTCTTAATTTAATCTTAAATTAACATTTATCAGATAAAATGGAGATAGATTTCTAAAAACATTGATATATATGTGCCAAAATAACTGTAAAATCCAAATAAATGTCAAAAATGACAAAGATGGTCATGATTTGGTCTCGATGGGCTGTGGTCTTGGTCTCGACCCTCAGAGGTCTTGGTCTTGTCCTGGTCTCAGGACCCTGAGGTCTCGGACAGGTCTTGGCCTCAATTAATGCAGTCTTGACTAGAACTCTAGCACAGGCATATAAAAACTTTTTTTCATATGAATACCAACATAACATGACCACAATGACTAAATGGTTTGAGAGAGAGGGGCAGAATCTCAAATATATAAAACAAGTTTAAATCATTTCATGCTACACTCCACAGTGTAAATATGGAGGGAAAAAAAGAAGCATAAATGAAAAAGTGTGTCCAAATTTGTATGTATATGAGATGAAAATTATTATCATTGGTCTTCTCATTAAATTGTTCTCTCTTGTATCCACTCAGAGATCTAAGAGTGCCTCAACGTGTCTCAGGTTGTCAGACCCATATGGGCAGGTGACAACTAGAACTAATGTGATTATAGATAAATATGACAGAACATCTATAGTCCTGGTTGCTGTCATCTGGGACCAATGCTGGGACCAATGAGCAAGTTAATCTGAAACTGTGATACATATTGCCTTTTGCAGTGTAACATTTTGTAATGCAGTATTGTCCCACATATGTAATGGAGTTACACTACTTTGCATTACATCTGATTTACTTTCTGTATGTTTAAAGTTAATTTTGGCTTCATGAGCTTCACAAATATATAGCCTTATAAGTCCTTCCCGTGGACCCTCGCTCACAGGTTTAAGAAACCGACTTTCACTTGCACATTTCACATTCCAAATATTTTAGTGCCAGTACACCATAGAACTGGACTTGCACGAGCCTATAGTCTGCGCAGATAGTGTTGGGTATCGAAACTCTGTTTCAAGTAGGCATCGACCGAAAAGGCCCGGTAAGTACTAAAAAACTGGTATTAAAAAAAACAAAAGTTCGCTCGGTGCCCACTTTCGGTCCTTTTCATTAAATGCCCGCGTCAATAAGCCAACACACACTTTAATTTCACTTCAATTTATCAGTAGTGCAGGTGTTCACGCGTCAGTACTGCGCGCTCTGCGCAAATGTACTGCACAAACAGCGCTCATGTTTAACATGTTGAGCATGTCCTACATGTGTCCAAACTAAGTGCAGTGTGTCTTTTACCGGTAAAACAGAAGAGCTGAAGAAACAAGGTGCAGCGTGAAACTTGTATCCACCCGAAAACACCCAGTCTCCAGTGCGGGGCGTTTATAGTGTCTCAAAGCCAAAGTGCGTAATAATAAATCCACAGCCTGCAGTGTCCGCGTCAAATTTAAGCCAAACATAATATGAACCAAAACTCCGCAAAAACCCTGCTCCTCATTGGTAAATATATCCAGCGTGGAGCGCGTGTGCGTAAAGATGTATCCAAACGAATCTGCCTAAAGTTCTCCATAATTCTCCTCCGTCCTCCTCCGAGTAGCAAAAGCGTAAAGTTATTAATCAAAGTAAGAGCACATGCTCCATGCGCTGCCTTTTATATAAAGTGCAGAAAACGAGAAACAAAAGCGAAACTTAAGCGCAGGTCAGTCTTCGTGACAATCAGTTGTGCGTTTATTTGCGTGCGCATTTGGAGTTATACCTGAACCGTGTATAGTAGCCTACTCTGTTTTAAAATATGAATTAACATAGATATAAAGTTATTCAATGACTGAAAAGTATTTTCTTAATAATATTGGCCATTAATTTGCATAAAAACATAAATTGTAACTATACCCTTTGCGCACTTATAAAGAAAACAACTACATATCTCGGTCCTCTACTGTGGAGTTAGTTTGGACTGCTTAAATTTAGGTCCTTGTTCGCGCTTCTCGTCGCTGCGTAATAGGTTAAGAAAACACGGGATTTACGCGCGTGGCACTGGAGCGACGCACTGGAGGCGCACAGGTAGGACTGTTCTCTATGAATGGATCTCAGCACGATGTGGGAGTGTGCACGTACAGGGCTCCATGAGGACTGAAGTAGAGAAGCAGGTTTAATGTCACGCGGCGTGGTCCTCCGGTGACACACGCCCCGCTCACAGAGCGCACGTATCGCTTGGAGACGCCCCGGTACCGCCCCAGTGAATGTTATTCCCAAAAGCACGGGCTATAATAATAACCTATGCATTTTAACTAATTACTGAGATTAGTGAGTAGGCTTGATAAATATATGGCAAATTTTTGGAGTTGGGTTTAGCCCTGAGTTCGCTTTTCATTCCGACGCGTCATGAAGTTTCCTAGATATGTGAGATGTGACGGTAGAATGAGAGACAAAACAAAAGGGGTGGAGTGGTACGGTCCGCACTAAGGGACATTTTTGATTGACTGGGCAAAGATTGTGTTGCAGGAGGCAGCGTAATACTATGTCCGTTTTATTTAAGATGCCTACAGTCAGTGGGAAAGACAAAACATTGACTGTGATGCGCACAGCAGCGCGCATGAAGTGAGCACTTGTCACCGCGGCCGTTTTTCGTGGCAGTTCAAAAGGTTGGACTTATCTGTTCCTTTCACGGAAATGAAAAAAATGCGTTATGAACGGACAACCCGTCGCTTTGTTTATCAACCAAATAAATAGTTATTACTGGGGGACTAGATTTGTGTCGCTTTATTTTCACTTGCCCGCTCGGGCAACTAGGCAGAGGAGAGTACTTGCCCGGACAAAAGTTTTAGTTGCCCCGGACCAGCGGACAACCGTTAATGTCGAGCCCAGAAAGAATTTGAGCACAATATTTTACCAATTTTTGCAGAGCAAGATTTTCGTACGGCCAAATTGCCGTCTGGTCTAAAATACCGTATTTTCCGCACTATTAGGCGCTCTGGATTATAAGGCGCACTGTCACTGAATGGTCTATTTTCAAACTTTTTTCACAAATAAACCGCACCAGGACTTTAGATGGGTCAGTGGGACTTTGTTTGTGGCGTTCACGGTGACTCTGGGCTTTGTTCAGTTGTGGCGTGTAGGGAGGGTGCTGTCTGGGACCAACGGATTGTCGGTGTGTTCGCAGTGACTCAGTTGTTCAGTTGTGTCTAGAAGTGGTACATTGTACTCGCTTTTTCGGTTCGTTCCTCCGTTCCTCGTCGGCGTGGAGTGATGAGTGTGTCTGTGGGTGTTTATCGCTGTGCGGTCGCTGTCTGCTCTGTGTGTGTTTGCGTGCACTGCAGCTGGTGCGGCTTTGCAGTTTACTGTAGTCGTGCTGGGACACCCGAGTGGATTCGTGTATAGGAATATCTGGATTGCGGTGCATTTTTTGATGCCCTATGGTGCAGAAAATAGGATAAATGCCTGGTCTGTTGATTGATAGCAAAAAATAAACACCTCGGCTAGTATTTGGTATTTTACGGTAATGAATAACCAGACCAAATAGATAGTTAGTAAATATGCTACTTGATAAGAAATTCCCATCTCACCGTGTGTAGGAGATCTCACTCTCCCAGGCTCGTGTTGGGGGCTGTGTGTAGTCTCTTGGCTGTCCGGGGTCTGGTCTCAGTGGGTCCGCTCTGGTGTAGCGACCCTGCCACTTTCCGTACTCTCCGTCATCCCAGGCTCGTGTTGGGGGCTGTGTGTAGTCTCTTGGGTGTCTGGGGTCTGGTCTCAGTGGGTCCGCTCTGGTGTAGCGACCCTGCCACTTTCCGTACTCTCCATCGTCCCAGGCTCGTGTTGGGGGCTGTGTGTAGTCTCTTGGCTGTCTGGGGTCTGGTCTCAGTGGGTCCGCTCTGGTGTAGCGACCCTGCCACTTTCCGTACTCTCCGTCGTCCCAGGCTCGTGTTGGGGGCTGTGTGTAGTCTCTTGGCTGTTCAGAGTCCAGTCTCAGTGGGTCCGCTTTGGTGTAGTGCCCCTCCCATTGACCGTACCCTTCACCTTCCCGGTCTCGTGTTGGGGTATGTGTGAAGTCTTTTTCCTGTTCAGAGTCCGGTCTCAGTGGGTCCGCTTCGCTGTAGTTACCCTGCCACTTTCCGTACTTTTGACCTTCCCGGTCTCGTGTCGGTGTATGTGAGAAGTCGTTTTTCCGTTCAGAGTCTGGTCTCAGTGGGTCCGCTTTGGTGTAGTGCCCCTTCCATTGGCCGTACTTTTGACCCTCCCAGGCCAGTGTCCAATCAGTGCCCTGAGAGTTTAGGGTCTGAGTGCAGTCTCTTTTCTGTTCAGAGTCCAGCCTCAGTGCGTCCGCTCCGTTGTAGTGCCCCTGCCGTCGCCCGCACACTTCCGCAGGTTGTGCTGAGACCAGGCGGTTTTCTCGTCTGGCTTCGTTCTCTGTGTTGTACCTCTTTAAGCGGCCGGCCAGAGCTTGGAGCCTTTGCTTGGCCGCCTCCAGCGCTTCGGAGACGGGCATATGGATGTATCTCTTGGGCACTTGTTTTTTCATGTTACCTCTGTTGGCCTCTGCCAGCTGGCTCACCTCTCTCCTTGTGGCCTTGATTTGAGCTTCTAACCTTCTCTTCCATGGCGGGGTTGGTCTCTCGTCTCGCCTCTGAACATGCAGATGGTCTTTGCTCATTTTGCTCCAACAGCGATTCAAACCCAGATCCTCCTGTGTGAAAATCAGATGAATAATGTTACAGATAAACCTATCAGGGACTTTAAGAGTGATTTTTTATAAGCCACAATATATTTTTGTATCGTATGATTGTCTGTTTATGCAGTTGGTCTGTCTATTTTATCACAGTCTTATAAATAAACATACATTTTACTTTATAATAGGCTACTGCTTTTCTTTAAATTGATTGTGTAAGTACTAGGTATACACTGATCTAATTATGGTACTACAGCTTCAATGCTGAAAAATTTGCAGTTTTTTCATGCCAGTGTGTCACAATCAATTTGTCTTTTTTTTCAATTCGTGGAGAGGATTTGTGCTTAAGAATAGGACTGGGTATCATTAAGAAGTTGCCGATATATGTTTTTCGATACAGTGCACTTTAGATTCAGTATGGTTCATTGGAAAAAACAAAGCTAAATCATGGCTGTGATACTCAAAATCAAAGTCAAAAGTCCATTAAGTTTGTGCAAAGTTAATACGAAAAACACCAATTTTACTAATCAAAACAGTGAAAATGTCATCACAACTGTAGTTCTTACACAAAAATATTTAGTAAAATATACCAAAAATTGCTCTTTGTGATATACCTATAAAATAGCCTGATTCATCAGACCTCGAAGCATTAGGATTTGTTCGCTCGACAGCAGGCGGTACTTTTTTATATAACCAATCGCTGCTATTTGGTTGTGATGTATGTAATGCGTCAAATCTCGTAGGAAGAAGGGCAATAACGTCTTTCATCACTTTGGCCAACTGTAAAGTTTTTTGTTTTTTTTAATGCTTTATAAACAAAGTTGGTATGGCATGGTCTTTCCCCTTGATAAAATTCACCAAACATTCTCTTTATTCCGGCTTTAAATCCTCAATCTCGGGAACTGTTGCCAACACAACGATATATGGCTCTTCGCTGATTGACTGTTGCCCGAACTTGCACTTCCGGGGTTCTTGCAAATCGTCTAGTGCATTCCGATTCCTGATGTAGTCGATGGAGAGAAATGAAATTCAACGGAGGGACTAAGTGGAGCAAGCCGGGCTACCGATACAGCAGCCCACAATATCGATACTGTATCATCAAACTAAACAATACGATCGATCGATATTTCAATTTTATTTCACGCCCCTACTTGAGAATTATTTTTTATGTATTTATTTCCATGAATGGTTTTATAATTGTAAACACAAATGCATAAACCCCTGTAAGGTTATATTGTTGTCTTCCTCATCATGTCAGGATTTTTGTTCCAAATATCATGACAATGTGACACTTGATGTGACTGTAGCAGCACTTTTAACAGACTCAAATCATTTCACACAATGTGGGTCTCTCAAAAGTGGTTTTGAGACCGAACAGGGCCGAGTGTGCAAAAATATCAAAATATTGATGTATCGTATCGTTTAATGTGATGATACAGTATTGATATCTCACCAAGAGTATTTTTTGGTATATTTTACTAATTTATTTTGTTACAGCGCTACAGTTGCTTGAACTCGTTTATGCGACACATTTGACATTTTCATCGTTTTGATGATTAAAATGTTTGTGTTTCATATGAACTTTGAACAAGAAGTGGTTTAACAAAGACTTTTAGTGTCACAGCCACAATTTAACCTTTATTTTTTATTGAACCGCATCGAATCGATTTTAAATATATCACATCGAACCGAAAGTGCACCGTATCGAGATATGTATCATATCGGCAACTTCTTAATGATACCCAGTCCTAGTTAAAACAAAAGAACTTGTAAGATCCTGAGGTTTCAGTAATATCTGTTCTGCCAATATTCTATTTTGATTAAAAAAATATATAAAAAAATGTGTTTGTCAGACCAGAAAATATTAGAATATATGTTTTCCTGTAGTTTCTTGAAAGATAAATAACAGCTACACACATTTGGATCAGTTTAGTCTTAGTATTAAGTTTTGACATAAAAAAAAAAAAAAGTTCTTCTGTAGTTACTTAAAAGATAAATAACAGCGACTTAAGATAATAATAATTTGGATCAGTTTAGTCTTATGTTCATTTTTTTTTAAAAGAAATAAATGTTTTCTGTCTCTGCGCTGGTATCGGTTGATATCGACTTGAGTTATTGGCAGATAACTAAAGCTGCTACAGTATCGAAATCATTATCGGAAGTGAAAAGGCTGGATCCGTGCATAGGGTGACCAGATTTTCAAAATAAAAAAACTGGGACATCGCTGGTTTGGTTTGGTTCGGTTAATAATAATAAAATTGTGAAATGAGTACGTAATTAAGGAAAATTATTATACACTCGGCACAAACGCGAGTCAGTATAGTTTTCAAGCAGCTTTTCTGTATTTTATCTAAACAAATGACTATGTATGTTTGTCTTTGCTGTTGGCAGGAATCAGATTGGTCAAAAATAGAGACACCTGGGGCATTTCTTGCATAAAACTGGGACAAATCACTGGTTTTGGATAAATATGCTGGGACACAAGGCTCAAAACTGGAACTACCTGGTGTAAATATGTACATCTGGTCACACTATCGGTGCATCAAGTTTAAGATTTTAAGTTTAAACACTATTCCTCAGCTAAAGTGATGGAAAACAGATATTAAAACCTGAAAATACAGTCTACAGTACATGTGTAACCTGAATTATGAAGTCATAGTTTATTTATTCACGCCAAAAACTACGCGATAATTTAGCCGCGTGCGAGTCTGCAGGAAACAAGCAACTACGCGGCTTTATATCGTCAAAAACGTCAAAAAAAAAAAAAAGCGTGATTTTATGAAGATGATGCACAAACAAATCAGTGATATTACCCTTTGTTGCAGCAGCTGGAGCCGAAGCAAACTGCGACCATGGAGAGATCGAAAACTCTGGAAAAGAGGAGAGATGGGTTGCCAGGCAGGTTCGACGCTTTTCTCTACTTATGTGTGTTGTTGTTGTTGTTTTTTTAATTGCAGATTTTCAGATACAAATAAAAATGGCACCTTACAGTACAGTACAGTTCACATGAAAATAAAATAAACGCATAAAAAACACCATAATGAAAAAAAAAAAAAAAAAAACAAAAAAAAAACATATTCACTTATAAAGGGGGGCGATTTCAAAGCTCTAATTTAAAGGAATAATTCCCAGTCTCATTCCCGGTCTCAATCCTGGTCCTGGTCCTGATCCTGGTCTGGTCCCGGACTCAGCCCTGGTCTAGTTCCGGTCTGGTCCCGGACCTGTTTTAGTCCTGGTTCAATCCCGACTCAGTCCAGCATCTCAATTTAAGTCACGGAAACGAGAAACGGTCATTATCTTTTATTATTTTTTTTTTCCATTATTGATTATTGGATTATTATTATATTATTAATTATTTTTTTTTTTTTTTTCATTTTCTTATTTTTAGTTTTATATTGAAAAACGAATGATACACGGATTTCCCGGGTAAGTAGGGACGTCTGGTCGCCCTAGTCATGCCTAAAGTAAATTTCTCTATGCAAAGTGATTCAAAACTTTAAGTCAATATAAGCAAAGATATACGCTTGTAGTTTAATATTACGAGACCAAATCATCATATTACCAAATTATCATAGCCTAACCTACATGATAACTGCACAATAAAAATAAGTCTGTCACTATTACTCAAATATAACACAGCAATTAAAAACATCGATAAAAGTCAACATGGAATAGTGACGCGTGTTATCTGCTGATCTGGCAACCCACGCACGTACGTCCTCCGGATCTGGCTAGTGGTACGTCGACGGCACGCACGACGCACGCAGCAGACCGACGCAGACTCAAACAGCATGGCGGACGAAGTGGAGCAGGTTTGTGCAAAAGCGATCACATTTTT
Organism: Boleophthalmus pectinirostris; assembly: GCF_026225935.1. Lineage (NCBI taxonomy): Eukaryota > Metazoa > Chordata > Actinopteri > Gobiiformes > Gobiidae > Boleophthalmus > Boleophthalmus pectinirostris. The sequence continues at coordinate 10,216,952 of NW_026571299.1, forward strand.
CACATTTTTCTTATTTAGATGACTTTAAAAAAAAGCGAGAAAAGATATGGCGGTTGATCGGTGTATACATATTTAGTGCGGTCCCGTATATTTGTTAGATTTGCTAGAAACGTGCACAAAAAGCTATAGCCGGCAAACTTAAATTTGCGTTCCATTTTAGCCTCATGTAGCTGCACTTGGATTTTTTGTAAACAATTTAAAATATAGATAAATTGTTTAAAGAATAAAGAATAATGCCTGAGATTCAACGATTTTAATAAATTTTTGCGCGGCTTTTTTTTTTTTTTTTTTTTTGGTACCGTGACAACCTAGGGGATGAAAATAGCCTACTTTGTTATGTACAATTTTGAAGGGGCATTGGGAATAAATAATATTTAATAGATTTTACTGTTTAAAGGTGCACTGTGTAACTTTTGTCTCCATGGGGATGTTATTGTTTTGCCTCGAAATACCCACAGCTTTGCATTTGTTCAGTTGCAGGTGGTTTATTGCTTTTTTTGTTTTTTGTTTTTGTTTATTGCTCAACATAAACATTGCATTCGTATTAGGGCTAAGAAGCTGACGATACGATGCATACCTCAATACACAAGCCGTGATATGATACATATCTCGATACAGTGAGCGTTCATTTCGATACAATATATTTCAAACCGATTCGATACGGTTCTGTATAAAATAAAGGCTAAATCATGACTGTGAAACTAAAAGTCTTTGTTAAACCACTTCTTGTGCAAAGTTCATTTGAAACAGAAACATTTTAATCCTCTAAACAATGAAAATGTCAAATGTAAACGAGTTTTCTTCCACTAAACAAGCAACAAAACTAGCTCTGTAACAAAATAATTTAGTAAAATACACCAAAAAATACTCCTGGCAATATATCGATACAGCCAGCCCAAGGTAACAATACTATATCACCACATTAAACGATATGATATTTCGATATTTTTGCACACACCTAATTCTTTTTGGGTCAGTCCGTATGAAATAAGCCATTTTTTAAGGAATCTCCCCTATGAACAATCTCAGATTTGTCTGAAAATTTTTCTAGAAGTTTCTAAAATCACCAAATGAAAGAATCTAAAATTTTAGCTCAATCCCTTGAGTTATTCTTGAGTTATGGCCCGTTGAAATTTTGGGGCCATGCTCACTTTTTCTGAAGCCTTAATTTATAAGCATGTTTGAGAGACAATAACTTCATAAAAAATAGAGTTAGGAAGCTGAGGATTTGGATTATTATAGATAGATTGGTCATAGATTCTGAATCTGTTGTCAAATATTAAGTATCTTTATTAGTGCTGTGGGCCCCGAAAATGTCAAAATTGGTTGCCGCTCAATTTTTTTTTTTTTTTTTTTATTTTGAGGTCCAAGATCTATTTACTCCAAGCAGATATTTACAAACTAACTGCTGAACCTGAATATTTGAGAGAATGACCATTTCTGACACAAATTTCACACTTTTCTGAGCTTTCATGTGGACAGTGTAGAGCCTGAAATATAATCACAGACCAAATGTGATCGTTTTGGCCCCTTCTTTGGACCCTCGGTCACAGTTAGATGTTGATAAAAAAAATTTCCAGAAAAACTTTGGCATATTCTGATTAGTTTAAAGTAATAAACATCTACTATTCCTTCATTTCAAACAGAATTTTTGAAGATGAGGGCGGCTGATTTCATATGGACTGACCCTATTGTGAGCGGGTCGTCTCTCCAAAGATCTGAACTGTAACTTGGCCTGATGGCATCTCCACGAAGATAGATAAGTTTAATGCCATACTGTGGAACACTCAAAGCAAAAGAGAGCATTGGAGACAAGATGGACGCAAACCCTTGAAATGAAAAGTTACTTACTGCGTCGTTTAATTGGACTAAAATTTTGCATATTTGAAATGTTATATATTGATGTACTTGCTTAAAAGAGTGCATCCTACACAGCAGCAAGCAAACATCCTCTTTACGACAAGATAACGTCCTGTTCTAAATGTAGATGTGTCATGAAAACAGTTCAAACTCTATTTCAGTACTAAAGGAAATCCTTGATAGTAGGGATGTAACGATATCCAAATGTCTCGGTACGATATTATCATGATATGCAGCTCATGGTACGATATTTATTGCGATATTTTGGAGAGGCTGATATTAATGTAGATAGGACGCTTTTTTGTTTTTAAAATACCCTAACAAGATTTTGGTGTGAATTATTTCCGTCATAATCCCAAGAATTCAAATAAAAACATATTTCTACATTTTGTCTGCTCTGAAATGAATCATGGGATATGTAGTTCCCAATGTTTATAAGCTGTTGCTACTACAAAACCATGTATTTACGCAAAGAAACTTGTAATTCGATATATTGTGACAGCCCACAATATTGTTATGAGACTTTTGACGGTACGATATCACGATATTTCATTTATTGTTACATCCCAATTGATAGTCAATCAGTTATCATACCATATTAATAACAATTAAAAAAAAAGCATTTGTTATTTACAATATACCATATTTTCCGGGCTATAGGGCACACTCATAAGCCTCCAACCCCATCAAAAAATGACCGCGCGCCCCACAATCCAGAGCGCGCTATACATGAATCCACTCGGGTGTCCCAGCACGACTTTGGCAAACTACAAAGACAGCGACCGCGCAGCGAAAAACACCCGCAGCCACACTCATCACTCCACGCCGACGAGGAACGAACCGAAAAAGTGAGTGCAATGCGCCGTTTCTAGCCACAACTGAACAACTGAGTCACTGCGAACACGCCAACAATCCAGCGGTCCCAGACAGCACCCTCCCTACACGCCACAACTGAACAAAGCCCAGAGTCACCGTGAACGCCACAAACAAAAGTCCCAGTGACCCATCCAACTGTTGTGTTTCATTTAAAGTCCGGTGCGGTTTATTTGTGAAAAAAGTTCGAAAATAGACCATTCAGTGACAGTGCGTCTTATAATCCAGAGCGCCTAATAGTGCGGAAAATACGGTAATGTAATTTTCAACTCAAAATAGTAGTTTATGTGTTGTTATCATGTGGTCATAGTTGTGATATTTTGAGACAGGAAAGTTTTTAGTTTTCGTATCGATGATCAGTCTTGTGCAGCCTTAATAACCCCTCTCCCCCCGGTGCCTGTGTGTCCTTGTCTCACAGCAGCCGACCCCGAACACCGTGGAGGAGCCGTTGGACCTGATCCGACTCAGTTTGGACGAGAGGATCTACGTGAAGATGAGGAACGACCGCGAGCTGCGAGGAAGACTGCACGTACGCGCTGTTTGTGATTGTGGAAAATACTGAGTTTGTATTTAAAATTCAAGGACAGAAAGTGTGAAGAACGGAGGGAGAGGCAGAGAGAGAGTAAGACTAGAGTGTGGATCGGGACGAATTTTTCTGCCCGAGCCTGGCCCTCGTCCGACAGAGCAGTGATCAAATCTGATCCAAGCCCGATAGGCAGTAAGGTATTTGTGTCCGAACCCGATTGAGCCCAACACAATTAAAATCACACTATTTTCATAGGCTGACTAATGACACACGTAGGATATTGTTTGTGTGGCCTCTAACGGACACGGAGACGCAAAATGCAAACTCAGGATATAGTGAAAATAATGAGAAGACTTTAATACTCACTTCTCGTAAAGTGGTAAATTTAAATGCAGCATCTCATCCACAATATCCATAGAAATTGTCCTCTGCAAATAATAACATCCAGTCTACAAAACAGCGCTGTTAATCCAGTTTGAGGCGTTATTTAAAAGGAAAAAGGTGAAAGTAGTTCACGCGTGTCTGTTTACGTCCACACAGCGCACAGATCGAGGTGAAGCTGCAGATTTGCGATAGTAACTCTACTTCCTGTGGACTTCATCGCCAATCATTTATTAGGGTAGTTAAAACTCTTAAAGGCCCATCTCATGCAAAATCAACTTTTCAGAGGTTTCTACCTTCTAAGAGTGATGTGTGGGCCTTGTATATGTCGCCGAAGTGGTTTGTAGATTGATTCGGCGTGTTTTTTTTAACAAATTGCAGTGTATTTCTGTCACCCACCCACTTGACAACAAACTAAAACTGCGACAACGATGACACGGCCAGCTACGTGTCACCTATGACATGTAACAGAGAACGTTTGCACCCGCCCTGCGTCCTCCAGTGTACACGATATAATAAGTTTATCTACTAGTGTTTATTAATACTTTACCAATCAGTAATGTTCAGCTGATGTCGACGTGGTGCTTGCTCTTCGTACACATCAAAGTCCTCGTCCGATTCTGAGTCCAACACATGCGGCTGAACGCGCTGTATCGCCATGATGAATAAAAGTTTATTCCTCCCGCTATCAGGGTGCACGTCTGTCTCCCCCTCCCTCCCTGAGATGGGCGGAGGAAGGGCGGCTCACTCAGAGCCTACGCCACGTTTGGAGGGCGGAGCCTGTGCTTTCTCAGGACGGGCGGGGGGAGGAGCAACAGCCGGCCTTTCATAGTACCTGGTCTGTGACTCTCTCCAAGAAATCAGTAACATTTCATAACTGTTGTGTAATGGATTTTCCAAAACCCAAATTGTGCTTGTTTATGTGCAGAAGATACAATGTGAAAAGAGTTATTTTGCATGAGATGGGCCCTTTAAAAAGGTCTTAAATTTCATGTTACTAAATTAAGGCCTTAAAACGTCTTAAATGATGTTGTCCAAGTCTTATTTTTTTCACAAAGGTCTTAAATTTCATTAGCCTTTTTTTTTTTTGTTAACTCAACCGCGCTGCAGTGTAATATTAAATGCGATGTTAATCTTAATTTTCATTTAAGTGGTCTTAAAAAGGTCAAGCTGAGGTTAAATTTGGGGTAGTCAAACCTGGGATACCCTGTTTATGCTTTACAAGAAGAATTGCACCACATTTCACTAATAATAATGACAACACAGTTTTGACTTGATATTTGAACACTTAAAAGTCTCAGAGCGAGTGGTTTTAGTGTAGACAGGAAAGAGCTGACGTGCTGATGTATCCGAGTTCAGCCCGAGCCTGAACATAAATTCTAAATATTTGTCCAAACCACGCTCTAATCAAGACACGGAGAGAATACAAGCAGATCAAGAGACAGATAGATAGACAGGCAGAGAGAAAGAGAGATGAGGGGATGGACAGATAGAGGGCGATATATTCACTGTCCCTCCTCTGTACCACATTAATTTTCTTTCCTTTACCATGACAGGCGTATGACCAGCATCTGAACATGATCCTGGGCGACGTGGAGGAGACGGTGACCACAGTGGAGATCGACGATGAAACCTATGAAGAACTATACAAGGTCAGTCGAAGTAAAAATAGTTGTAATTTATGTTTCTTCTTTATTTCTATAATCCGTGTATCATTCGTTCATTCGTTTTTCAATAAAAAAACAAAAATAAGAAAACGAAAAAACAACAGTTTTCTTCGTTATTTGTCTCCAAAACCAAAATGAAAAAACGGATAATGATTCGTTTTTTCAGTTTTCGATTTTGTGTTTAAATGAAGAATGGAAAAAAACGATAACGGCCGTTTCCCGTTTATGTGACTTCCGTGACTGCGATGCCAAACTTTGCACCGGGTACAGACTGAACTAGGACTGATCCAGGTCCGGGACCAGAGTGGGACTGAGACCGGGACCACACCGGGATCAGAGCGGAACTGAGTCCGAGACCAGCTGTCCAAGCGGTTCCGTGTCATCGTCTCCGCGCTGGTTCCATGCGGGGAAAGTGAGAATGCGCTGTGGTCTACAGGTGCGGACGGACTGCTCCAGTCCTCCGCGCTCAAGAACCGCAGCTGGTTCCGAGGTGGTGCAAAGCATCCAACTGACGCTTTCACACCAACGAAAACGAACCGAACTAAGAGCTTTTGGTTCAAATGGACCAGGTCCGGGACCAGAGCGCTACTGAGACTGGGACCAGACCGGGACCAGAGCGGGCCTGAGACAGAGACTAGACCGAGACAAGACCGAGACCAGATCGGAGGCTCAGAGCCCACGGCAGGGTCGGAGCTCGAAGCTGAGGCTTGGACCCCGCGGAGGCTCAGAGTCAAAGCTTGGAGTCCGCCCCAGTCCGGCTCTGGTCCTGGTCTGGTCCTGGTCTGGTCCCGCTCTGGTCCCGCTCTGGTCCCGGTCTAGTCCCGGTCTGGTCTCGGACTTGGATCAGTCCTAGTTCAGTCTGTACCCGGTGCAAAAGTTTGGCATCGCAGTCACGGAAGTCACATAAACGGGAAACAGCCGTTATCCGTTTTTTTCCATTCTTCATTTACGGCTCTACACCGTCCACATGAAAGCTCAGAAAAGTGTCAGATTGTTTTCAGAAATGGTCATTCTCTCAAATATTCAGGTTCAGTGGTTAGTTTGTAAATACGTGCTTGGAGTAAATAGATGTTTGACCTCAAAAATAGAAAAAAAGAAAGGGCGGTAACCAAATGTGAAATTTTGGGAGCCCACAGCACCCCCTTTAATAAAGATACTCAATATTTGACAACAAATTCAGAATCTATGACCAAGAATCTACAATAACACAAATTTTCAGCTTCTTAGCTGTATTTTTTTTTTGTGAAGTAATTGTCTCTCAAACATGCTTATAAATTAAGGTGTACGAAAAAGTGAGCGTGACCCCAGAATTTCAACGGGCCATAACTCGGGTACGACTCAAGGGATTGAGCTAAAATTTGAGATTCTTTCATTTGGTCATTTTAGAATTTTTTTGAATTTTTTTCAGCCAAATCTGAGATGACTGATAGGGAAGATTCCTTGAAAATGGCTGATTTCATACAGACTAACCCTATAAAAAAAAAAAATTTGATTGGATATGCGATTTGTCGTTTTAATGTGTGCAAAATTTCTTATTTTTCAGTCGACCAAGAGGAACATCCCTATGCTGTTTGTGAGAGGAGACGGAGTGGTCCTGGTAGCCCCGCCCCTCCGAGTCGGATAGACCAATCAGTCACTCATCGTTCACCTTATAGCCCTGGCCCACAGTAATCAATAAGATGCCTTAGTTGTGTCAAATATTATAGAAAAAAAAAGTTAAGAAGTTTAAATTAGGCCTAACAATTTTTTTTTTTATGCGAACTGTTCATGCAAGTTTGAAAATGTAGACTTTATTTTTCCCATTTAAGTAAACATCAGGGATATGACCATGTTTTTTTTTGTTTTTTTTTTAATGGGTTATGTGTTTGTAAAGTGTGTTGCATTTTGGGGCGTGGGATAAAATCATGCTCGCTGTGAGATTCAAAGTGTTTCTGTTTTGGATTTTGGTAAAGTTGAATAAAAAAAAAGTTTAAGAGCCCGTGTAACGCTATTTTTTGATTTATAGTATGTTGTTTAATCCATGTGTCATTTGTTGATTTGTTTTTCAATATAAAACCAAAAATAAGAAAAGGAAAAAACTACTGTTTTCTTCATTATTCGTCTCCAAAACCATAGTCCGTATGCTGCACAAATTATCCGGGATCGCAGACACAAAAGTCTCGTAAACGGGGTGTCCGTGCCTCGTTTTCTGATTTCAGTGGCCTCCCTGATCCAGCGTTTGAACTTGTTTTCTGATCCAATGACCCAGTACATAAGAAGACGAAATGAACATCTTTGGCCTAAAAAAACTCACACTTTTCCCCAGTTTTTGTAATGTTGCTCCGTTGCTCTGGCTTTTTCAGAGGCACCTTGAGCACACAAAGCACAACTTAAACTTCAGACCTGAATTAGCTTTGGTCAGACTCAGTTTTATTTCTTTCACACTAGGCCCAATTTAATATAAAACACAATTGTATGACATGTATAGTTGGAGGTCCTTGCTCCAGATCTTCTTCAGTTTGGGGGTCCCTGGTCTGTAAAACATTGAATATCCCTGATTTAGAGTCATTTGGAGAATTTCAGCTCTGGAATTACCAATCTCCGGATAAAAAAATAAAAAATATCCATCCATCCATTTTCGTCCGCTTATCCGGGGCCGGGTCGCGGGGGCAGCAGCCTAAGCAGGGACTCCCAGACTTCCTTCACCCCAGACACGTCCTCCAGCTCCTCCGGGGGGACCCCGAGGCGTTCCCAGGCCAGCCGAGAGACATAGTCCCTCCAGTGTGTCCTGGGTCTTCCCCGGGGCCTCCTCCCGGCGGGACATGCCCGGAACACCTCCCGAGGGAGGCGCCCAGGAGGCATCCGGAACAGATGCCCGAGCCACCTCAACTGGCTCCTCTCGACGTGGAGGAGCAGCGGCTCTACTCCGAGCTCCTCCCATGTGACTGAGCTCCTCACCCTATCTCTAAGGGAGCGCCCAGCCACCCTGCGGAGGAAACCCATTTCAAGCGCTTGTCCTTTCGGTCACTACCCAGAGCTCATGACCATAGGTGAGAGTAGGAACGAAGACTGACCGGTAAATTGAGCTTCACCACAACGGTCCGATACAGCGACCGCATCACTGCCGACGCTGCACCGATCCGCCTGTCAATCTCACGTTCCGTCCTTCCCTCACTCGTGAACAAGACCCCGAGATACTTGAACTCCTCCACTTGAGGCAAAGACTCCCCACCCACCCGGAGAGGGCAAGCCACCTTTTTCCAGTCGAGAATCATGGCCTCAGACTTAGAAGAGCTGATCTTCATCCCAGCCGCTTCACACTCGGCTGCAAACCGCCCCAGTGCACATTGCAGGTCCTGGTTCGATGAAGCCAACAGGACAACATCATCCGCAAACAGCAGAGATGAGATCCTGTGGTCCCCAAACCGGACCCCCTCCGGCCCCTGACTGCGCCTAGAAATTCTGTCCATAAATACAATGAACAGAACCGGTGACAAAGGGCAGCCCTGCGGAGTCCAACATGCACCGGGAACAGGTCTGACTTACTGTCCGGGAATGCGAACACAGCTCCTGCTCCGGTCATACAGGGACCAGACAGCCCTTAGCAAAGGGCCCCGGACCCCATACTTCCAGAGCACCCCACAGGACACCACGAGGGACACGGTCGAATGCCTTCTCCAAGTCCACAAAGCACATGTGGACTGGTTGGGCAAACTCCCATGAACCCTCGAGCACCCTATGGAGAGTGTAGAGCTGGTCCAGTGTTCCATGGCCAGGACGAAAACCACACTGCTCTCCTGGATCCGAGGTTCGACTATCGACCGGATTCTCCTCTCCAGTACCCTGGCATAGACCTTAACGGGAAGGCTGAGGAGTGTGATCCCCCTATAGTTGGAACACACCCTCCGGTCCCCCTTCTTATACAGAGGGACCACCACCCCGGTTTGCCAGTCCAGAGATACTGTCCCCGACCGCTACGCGATGTTGAAGAGGCGTGTCAGCCAAGACCCACAACATCCAGAGACTCAAGGTACTCAGGACGGATCTCATCCAACCCCGGAGCCTTGCCACCAAGGAGCTTGCCAACCACCTCAGTGACTTCAGCCAGGGTGATGGATGAGTCCGCCTCCGAGTCCCCAGCCTCGGCTTCCTCCTCGGAAGACGTGACGGTGGGATTGAGGAGATCCTAAAAGTATTCCTTCCACCGCCGGACAACGTCCCAGTTGAGGTCAACAGCTCCCCCCCACTGTAAACAGTGTTGGTGAAAAACTGCTTCCCCTCCTGAGGCGCCGGACGGTTTGCCAGAACCTCTTCGAGGCCGTCCGATAGTCCTTCTCCATGGCCTCCTCGAACTCCTTCCAGCTCCGAGTTTTTGCCTCCGCAACCGCAAGGGCTGCAGCACGCTTGGCCCGCCGGTACCCGTCAACTGCTTTAGGAGTCCCCCGAGCCAGCAAGGCCAGATAGGACTCCTTCTTCAGCTTGACGGCATCCCTTACTTCCGGTGTCCACCACCGGGTTCTGGGATTGCCGCCGTGACAGGCACCACAGACCTTATGCCCACAGCTCCGAGCAGCCGCATTGACAATAGAGGCCGAGAATGAAGCCCACTCGGACTCCATATCTCCAGCCTCCCCCGGAATCGGGAGAAGTCCTCCCGGAGTGCGAGTTGAAAGTCCCTCTGACAGAGGGCTCCGCCAGACGTTCCCAACAGACCCTCACGACACTCTTGGGCCTGCCAGGTCTTTCCGGCTTCCTCCTCCGCCAGCGAACCCAACTCACAACCAGGTGGTGATCAGTTGACAGCTCAGCCCCTCTCTTCACCCGAGTGTCCAAGACACGCGGCCGGAGGTCAGATGACATGACTACAAAGTCGATCATCGACCTCCGGCCTAGGGTGTCCTGGTGCCACGTGCACTTATGGGCACCCTTGGGCTCGAACATGGTGTTCGTTATTGACAAACTGTGACTAGCACAGAAGTCCAATAACAAAACACCGCTTGGGTTCAGATCGGGAGGCCGTTCCTCCCAATCACCCTCTCCAAGTGTCACTGTCGTTGCCCACGTGGGCGTTGAAGTCCCCCAGGAGAACAACGGAGTCCCGGTCCGTGCACTGTCTAGTACCCCTCCCAAGGACTCCAAGAAGCCGGGTACTCTGCACTGCTGTTCGGCCCGTAGGCCGACACCACAGTGAGGACCTGTCCCCGAACCCGAATGCGCAGGGACGCGACCCTCTCGTTCACCGGGGTGAACTCCAACACACAGCGGCTGAGCTGTGGGGCAATGAGCAGGCCCACACCACCGCTCCCCGCGGCCAAACGCAGAAGAAATGGAGAGTCCAGCCCCTCTCAAGGAGTTGGGTTCCAGAGCCCAAACTGTGTGTGGAGGTGAGGCCGACTATATCTAGTCGGTAACGCTCAACCTCCCACACAAGCTCAGGCTCCTTCCCCCTCAGTGAGGTGACATTCCATGTCCCCAGAGCTAGTCTCCATGTCCGGAGATCTGGTCGCCGAGGCCCCTGCCGTCGACTGCCGCCCAGATTTCTCTGCACCGGCCCCATATGGATCCTCCTGCGGGTGGTGGGCCCACGTGAGGACGGCCCCACGTCGCTCCTTCGGGCTAAGCCCGGCCGGGCCCCGTGGGGGGAGGCTCGGCCACCAGGCGCTCGCTGACGAGCACCCACCCCAGGCCTGGCTCTAGGGTGAGGCCCCGGTGACGCCAATCCGGGCGACGTAATTGGCCTCTGTATGTGACTCATCATGTGGGGCTTCTGAACTGTTCTTCGTCTGACCCGTCCCCCAGAACCTGTTTGCCTTGGGTGACCCTACCAGGGGCAGGAAGCCCCCGACAACATAGCTCCCGGGATCATTCAGGCACTCAAACCCCTCCACCACGATAAGGTGACGGTTAGGTAGTCTTTATTTTAATGGCTGTCAAAAAGATAAAAAATCTGATATCAATTGATACTAAAACTAGATACTCATTTGAGCAGGTGCTGACACTAAAAAAGTCACATTCACAGGACAGAAATGAACCTTTCCTGAACAGCTTTAGAATGATCTTGGGCATAAACTCGTCTACATGGTTCAGTTCAGCTCATGGACCACTGTGGAATCAACCCGGCAACTGAGGGATCACACAGATATAAGGCCACGTGGAAATATAAAAGAAAGTACTACGATTTATTGCCAGTTTTTTTTTAATTATCATGTTGCCAAAACCAGTATTGAGTATTGAGTCTATTCCTGTTGAAAACAAGTTTTAAATTATGGTGACAACATTAATTCCAGTGTCTTTTGACCCCTGATGGACCTGCTGGCTGCTCGTGGTTGATTTTATCTGAGAGACAAAAGTATTTTGAGACATCTGTTTAATAAAAAAGTCTATAACATTGATAAAAGTTTAGAATTTCAAAGTTAATCACTGTTTTGTGACGGCTGCACTAGAAGTAAAATAATTGGAAGAGCAGCTTATAATGAAGTACGGGCTGTTGTAAAGGCCATTTTAAGCCATGGTTTTAAGTTATGTTCTTGATTTATTCAAATGTTCTACTTCTTAATTTAACTGGAAGAGAATTATATTTTGGGTGGAGTAAGGCTGGTGGCAGGAGGCAGGAGGCTGCAGTTCCTATAATCAGACAGGTGGGGGAGCTCTAGCTGTGGATGTGGAAGCTCGCCTGGAAACAAGGCCAACAGTTTTTGTGTCTCATTTTGGGCCTGTGGATTAAATATTGTATTTTGTGGACTGCTGCTCTCTGTGGATTGTGTAGAACTTTACTGGACATTATCAAACCTTTATTAAACCAACATTAACTGTTATTGTGAGTCTGGACACTGATTTCATTCTCCACTGCAGATGCTCAAGCTCAGGCCCAGGGAGTTACACGATGCTGAGTGACAAACCAACTTTATTCTGCTTCTGTACACTTTAAAACACTTTTCCAGACATCTTCCCCTGTCCTTAGACCCTCCTTCAGGGTGAGGAAAAACACATGAGAGAAACCTCAGGAGAGCCACAGAAGGAGGGATCACTCCCGGACACACAGACGGCATCTTCCATCTCACAAACATAACACCAGTCAAGAGAAAGACACATCCCCACTGTTCTGGGAACGTCTCCAAACTCTCAACTGTGCTGGTACAGAGTGAGATTTGCTCAGATCAGACTTAACGTCTTCTCAGAACATTTCTTTCAGTCTGCACTCCCTCTGGTGACTTTACACAAAATGACTGTTAGGAAAGGAATTGGAGCCTGTCTAACTTGTACGACAGCAGTAGGAAAAACAGTTTCACTGTGCTTGGTGAATTTGATAACTCTCTTCAAAGTTTCTGTAAGATCGTGCTCTGAGAGAGCAAGAAAAGAATACAGATCACAAACACTTAGAGTTTAAAGATTGCTCCAAAATTACTGCAAGTACAACTTTGAATAAATGAGAAGGAAAACAACTAGAACATGGTTAAAAGATTTGAAAAGGTCTTTTTGCATAATAGGTCTGTCTGCTTTAAAAAAGATAAATAAATAATATAATAATTTTGTGTTATCACAATGATGCCATCCTTTGTTTTTCTATCAAATACCTCAC